>NW_007579254.1:37221-39586 GCF_000690725.1 Stegastes partitus
GACCTTCTAGCTGTGAGGCCACGGTGCTAACCACTGATCCACCTGCAGCCCTGAATTGAATTATAATTAGTCAAAGTGGATGCCTTTAGATCAATATTTTTACATATTTTACAACTTATTTTATACTTATTTGCTTATCTCCGGAACCAAGAAGGGTAAATGTAAAAAAATTTTTTTTTTAAAAACTGTAAAAATTGCTCAAGTAACAACAAATATCAGTTTCAGTTCCGTTAAACAGTCACACACTGTAAAAGGACAAACTAGTGTTTGTACAACCAGAGTTTTGATGTGGACGTTAGTTGTTTTTTTCCAGTCAACATGAAAATTAAAACGTTTTCTGTGATTTTACCAGCGATCACTTTGACTTAACAAAATGGTAAAACAAGACTTTAATGAAACGTTTATTGCTCCTTAATATGCTGATTTTCTTTTTAAATTTTAAATAATGACAAATATCTGTAAAACATGAAGTTTTAATCATATTTTTTGCTGATTCAAACAACTGTAAAGTTAAAAAAAAAAAAAGTGTAATTTTACAGCTGTAAAAGAAAAAATGATGATATAGATAAAATGAAATATTTCTCATGTGGGGGTTGTGTACAGTCTGGGCCTGTTGTTTTTGTTGTTTTTGTTGTTGTTGACGTGTGATATGTGAGTTCATCCCAGCTTGAACAACACACGGAAAATCTGCAAAAAGAGACGAGGAAGAAAATCACAAGTGGTGCATTTTTGTTGGTTGCACACGATATCATATTATGCGACAACAAAAGTGAAGGGGGAAGAGAGGCTGAACGTATAATAGAGGAAGACCCGATACAAGCTTTTGTTGTGCCGGACTATGAGGAAGACTTGACACCAATCCTGAGCCGACACCCAAATCACAGACGACAGCCAACAAAACCAAAAAGATGCAAATATGTTTGACATTTCTCAGTTTGTAAGAGCTTAAATGTTGCCGGACTAACTGTGATGTCAGCTCCTGCTTAAGCTAACGTCATAAATGTGCATTATAAAGGACAAAGCAACCCTTCAGGGGGTCGGGTTGTTCAGCCCTATCAACAGACTGAACAGTTTAAGTTTCCCATTTGCCACGTTTGGATGTTGTCGTGCCGAGTACAATCCGTGACCTTGACTCTGCAGCTCCCACATGAGGAAATGTCACCACATGCTTTGTTCTTCAGTCTGTCAATGATCCTCAAGGAGGGATGCAGAGTCACTAATTCTCCCTTCATGATTAATAGAAGTGTTTTTTTAAATCTGCGTGTTTACTCGGAATCCAAACGGTACGAGGAAGTTTGCTTTGTAAAGGTTAAATGTTAAGCCAATTATCAGCTTCACATGACAGCAGAACATTTTCCAGACGTCATAAAACAATGAAATCTTCATGTGAAGCTGTAAAAGGGAAGCAATGTGCAAAATATGAGGAGATGTTTAGAAGATTCGTACTTCCCTGACAGTGACAATGGCTGATCAGTGTCATAAAAACTGTGTGTTTGATTGCTTTAAATCGTCGCCGAGCTTCCTGGATCTGTGACCGGGTCATACCGTACCTCATAAAGCCACGCCCACCCCGACGGGGATGCGCTGGCATAAAAGCACAAACAAAAAGTGTTCTTGTTAGTTCACCAGAAGTCAGATTCACAGAAAGCTCATCGTCTCTGCATCCTCTCTCCACCATGAAGGTCTCGGCTCTGGGAGTTCTTGCTGTGGCTCTGCTGGCGTTCACACAGGTACCTGCTCGCTAGATCTGGAAATGATGCACCGTGTGTCGCTCTTATAGGAATAGTTACTCAACAGGTTTTTAAATGTTTAATTGAACTGAAAAAATCATTGGTTTATATATTGTTTAACAGATCTCAGGAAGCTAAAAGCTGCTCTCTGTTACTATACTGTTTTATTACAGTTATATTAATGTTTAATTCAATAACCACTGCACTGTACGATGTAAACTGTTTATACGTGATCGTTTGACTGAGGAAACACAAACGCTGGAGAAGCTTCACCAAACCGTTTGCTGAGTGAACATCGGAGCGTTTGATCTGCTGCTGTAAAACCTCATACGTGCTGCACTGGTCACGCTAAAAACACAGCTAACCATACCGACAGCTATCATAGCGGTGACTGGACTAAACCATGAGCAGTAACTATGGAAACAGAAGAACAGAAATGTTGTCAGAATATGTGCTGCTGCCTCTGAGTACTGACTGAAACCGTGCTTTGTTTGTTTTGTTGTTGCATTCCTGATCGACTCTGTCTGGAACCACCTTCACACCGAAGATTGCCATCACCGATTCGACCACCACGACCGTCACTTCAGAAACCACAACTGTCAACCCAGCAACCACAACACCCGACAACCCTACAA
>NW_007579254.1:39886-49737 GCF_000690725.1 Stegastes partitus
CGACAGCACAACAGCCAAACCAACCACCGACATCCCTACAATCACACCTATAACCGTCGACCCACCAAGCAATTCAACTGACAATGTAACCACAACAACCACAGTAACCAAGCCAACCACTAGACCTCCGTCTACTACCACAAGAGGCGGCGTCTCGGGGGTCAAGGCCTCGGTTCTGTTGTCTGTGGCGCCGTTGTTGTTCCACCTGCTCTGCCAGTGAGAACCGACACTCACTGAAAGGACTAAAAAAACTCTTGTTCTTCTTCTTTCTTGGTGTCGGTGAAGCTTGAGTTGACTGAATGCAGATGCATGTGGATGGAAGGACGAAGGACTGAGAGAGATTTGAGGTGAACCCGGTTGTGAGATTGTAAATGTAGTGAAAGACATGATGCTCGTGAACTGGAACATTTAAAATGGGAACACAATATTTACTCAGATCTTTACATTAAATGCAAAACTATCACAAAAATGCTAAACCGTGAAGGTGAAATAATGCCGGTGTTCCCTTCCTGCTGTGAATGTAGAAGAACGGAGGAGGAGGAGGAAATAGCGCAGCATGTACCGAAAGCAATAAAAACAAACTGCCTTTTTATATGAACCGCACTCATAAAATATTCAACACAGCTTGTTTGGTTTGATTCAGTCGCACATGTTTGTATAAGGTTGCACATTAAACGATCTATTCATAAAGTATGAAAAGCAGCAGGTTGTCAGGAGGTTTATTTTTGCATTCAGACAGACTGTTTAGACACAAACGAGCAGGACTTCAGTCTTCGGACCGACAGATGGCCAGCAGAGCCTGCAGATGATCTCCTTTGAACTGTTTCTGTTGGAAGAGAAGAAAACGTCAGTCCCACGATGCCTGTGTGCGATATGTAAAGCAGCATCTGATGCAGCGCTACATGCGACACCGACCTGCAGGCTGGAGTACAGAGAAGCTCCTGTGAGCTTAACGAAGGCGGCTCGGATGCACAGCAGATCCTCCTCGCAGTGAGAAACCATGATGCCGTGGACCAAGGACGACTGCAAAACACCAGCACGTGAAAAGCTCTCAGTTTGATGTTAAACATGCGCTAAAGCTTCTCTGACGTAGTTTGACACTCGATGCAGCAGACATGTGGCTCGAGCCAGCGTCTGAAAGTCGTTTATTTCTATCAGGATGAAACAGAAATTGGTGTCGTGGATGATGAATAAATAGCCACAGCAGATCTTGGCTTCGCTGTCTGTCGTCATAAACGGCGCTCTGCTGCGCTAACGAGGTCCAGTGGAGGCTTTGCTGAAGCCACTTGTGTTTTCTGCTGCTTCATGTGAATGATGGCACCGTTCACTGCGCTACACTGCCACAAGTGTTTTATTAGCTTCAGATTAATAATGTTCATCAATGTTTCTGTTTGTTTGTGTGGATTAAATAAAACGGCGTCTGTTTAAAGTGATATGATTCTATGTGTTCTGTGTCCCACGTCAGCGTCTCTTCACGTTTCTCGACTGAACTTTTCTGTAACTGAACAAAAACAGACACTAAAGACAGAATAAAGCTCTGCAGGATGTGACTAGTTTAACTGACATGTTGTCTGCCTTCAATATTTAGTGAAGAGAACGAGTCTCCTGCTTTAACATTGGTGCTTAATGCTGACATTTGAATTCTGTGGTCCGGTACTGAATCCACCAGGGCGTCGGTGCTAAGCTAACACTAGCGCTCCTGTGATCCTCCTCCAGGTGGGTTCTACAGCCTGGACTTTACTGGAAGAGCATCTGACAGCTGAACTACACAAAACACATGATGGTGTAAAAACAGATGGATGACTGTAGTTCAGACTGTTTCACAATGAATTTAAAAGCTTTTTCCACCTAAACCAGCTCAAACTGCAGAATAACATTTAAATAAACCTCAATGCCAAAATGATGATGATGATAATAACAATAATAATAATAATAATAATAATAATAATAATAATAACCTGTACATTATGAATCTGCAGCATTTCACCAGCTTGACTTTGATTTTTGCTGCTTCAGGATTATTTTGCTGCTCATACTTTGAACACATACGAATGATGGACTTTTACTTGTAATGGAGTATTTCCAGGTGAGTTTCTGGACTTTTTCCGTCCGTGGCGGTTTACCAAAGACGACCTGGTCTAAAGTTCGATGATCGATTCACTCATTTTAACAGATACGAGGACGATTTAAAGTTTTTCAAACATTTCAGCTGTGAAAGTACGAGATCTGTCGAACACAAAAACAACAACAACCTACTTTATAAACTGTTGTTGATGTCGACCTTTAATTTTATTGCTGCTTCTAGATTAAAAAGAGGACGTTTGCTTCCTAAATGACATTTAATTACAGGTTATCTGCTTTATGTTAAAAGACGGGACACAGAAACGTGGGCGTAAACGTGAGAAAAAAGGGCAAAATAAATAAGATAATGTGAGTTAAATGCAGATTTTGACTCCCTGAAGCACATCAGCCTAAATCACACACATATAAACATACATGTAGATTAGTAGATATAAAAAACTGACTCCTATAGAAAAAACTTCTGTAATTAGAAGATGTTTCTCTTTCTGATTCCGTTTCACGCTTGATTTTATCGTTTTTATCAAAGGAAATATTTATATTGTCTCTAAAAAGTTGATGTTTTTGTCCCAGTTCTGGGTTATTTTAGACCCGTAGAGCTGCATATATTCTATAAAATGACAGGTTTAGCTTTACAGTGTTCGGTTACGCTTCAGGTGAAACGTTTAGACGCCGGTTTGAACTCCTGACTGTCGTTGCGTGCTGCTGCTGAGGTTCAGGTTTGTGTTCTGTAGTCATTAATATTAAACTTCCAGTTAGAAGTTCTCCCTTTGTTCATATTAATTTATAATATTTTGAGGAACATCCGTTGGTTCCTCATTTAGTTCCTGCAAAGACCTCATTAAAATATGTCCTCAGATGTGTTCACAGCCTCCCGTTAAAGGAGGAAAACACAGCGTCAGTCACTGGAATCAGCTGAAACTGACAAAAGTATTAATTAATAAAAACTTAATGAACATCATGACGCTGCTTCTGAACTGTGGTTCAACAGAAATATAAAAACAACAATCAAACCAGCCTGATGGACCTGGTGGACTAACATGTACCTGAACAACCCTCTGAGCCAATCACTGCCATCAGGTGTTTCTGTAGCTCTCAGTCAGACTTCTGCACCTGTTGACAGGTGTTCTGGACCACTGCTCATCAGCAAAGAGCTCTGATTGGTCCACTGCTCATCAGCAAAGGCCTCTCATTGGTCCACCACAGTTTGTTTTGTTTAAATTATTCTTTTCAACCACAATTCAAAGCAACGTCTTATTCCACTACATTATAATTTAGCAAATATTTATTATACTCTTTTCAGTTTCTAGTTATTTCAGTGACTATTTTGCCTTTTCTTTAATGGAAGCGGATGAACAGATCTGAGGACGGCTGTAGCGTCGTCCGGCGTCCTCCTACCTTCATGGTGGCCAGCCTCCTGGCGAGGTAGACGTCAGCGTTCTGGATGCACTGAACTGACAAACACAGACAGCATTAAGCTTTAGAGGCCACTCAGCTCCTGCAGCGATCGCTGAACACTCAAACTGTCTTCACCTAAAACGCTCAGACCCAGCCGGAAGTCTCCAGAGAAACGTTTCTCCACCGTCAGGTTCACCGTCTGTCCGCTGGTCAGCTCCAGACCCGTCAGCACTGTCAGCAGCACAACGGTGAGAGTTACAGGCGCTGATGTTTAAAAGTGTGAAGACCTGAGAGAACACACTGACCTTTGTTGAGGTGGTCTGAGTCTCTGGAGGTCAGGACTTCGATCCACGGTGCTGCTTCGGCTTTTTTCCCGTTTAGAGACGCAGACAGAGTCTGGATGGATGGAGGCAGTGAGAGCATTTAAACGTCACAGACTCATTAATAAAGGAGAGACTTGCAGGTTTATTGCTGCTATTCTGCAGATTTTTCATGCGAGAAGGTAAATAATTGGAACAAAATGCTTGTTTTGAGCTATTTTTCTGCACATTTTCTCACTAATAGAGAAGAATGGAGCAGATCTGTTGACCAGATGACACTCACACTTACTGCACATGTTGTGTTTGATATTTCTTGTTGTTTATTTGTCTGTATTTAAGTTGGTGGGAACTTTATCTCTGTGCTGTAACAACCAGACTTCCCCTTAGGGATAAATAAAGTATTTCTATTCTGTTAATCCTAGTTTGTATTCGATGTAAACACTGATAATATGAAGACACGGCGCAGAGAGATGCTCCTCCTGTACAACATGTATGAATAAAGGCATGATGGAGAACAATACCTCCACATCTCTCTGAACGCTGCCAGCAGCTTCACTCTTCTGTTGGGACACAAGTTAAAAACACACAGATGAGCTCTCAGAGCTTCACTTCGTTATATTTCAGAGGTCTCAGCTGTGATGGTTTGAATGGTGAACTGACGTTTAACAGAGCCAGAACCAGCTTAGCGAAGTCTCCGCTGGTTTCTCCCTTCAGCTCCTTCTCCAGCTCCTTCTTGTACACTGAAAGCCAAACACAAAGCAAACATCTGAGCTCAGACGTCCTCCTTCATCTGCTTTCTGCCGTCGGAGAACATCTGGACTCACTCTGTTTGTACACGGCTCGGATTTCTTGAAGCCGAGGTCCAGACCTGGTGCACAGAACCTCCATCAGGGTTTCCTCGTCCGTCCCTAAACCCTGCACGCAAACATGAACATGAGCAGAACCGCCGTGGACACGACAGGCGGCCGTAATGAGACGTGTGAGAACTCACAGCCATGGCCTGCTGCAGCCGGTACGCCTCGTACTGGACCGGAGGCATCAGCAGCTCCAGCAGCAGGACCTCCACGTCTCCAGATAAAGCCTTCTTCAGAGCAGCTGCAAGATCCTGGAAAGCACAGAGAGATGGTCCAGAGTTTGAATGAGCTGCCCGAGGACATCAGGCCGGCTGGTTCTGTGTCTCCTTATGTCGCTCCTTAAAACACATTTTTATCAGAGAGCTTCTCCTGATTTTGTTTAAGTTTTAAGTTTTATAGCTTCTTCTGTTTTGTGTGCTTTCTGTTTTTCTGTGTGCTTATTTTATTTCAATTTAAAGTTATTTCATTGGGAAGCACTTTGTAAGGTAAGGCTCTATAAATAAAGTTTATTATTATTATTATTATTATTATTTGTCTCTGGTTGTCTTTAATGACTTCCAGTTTAAACTGAGGGGAAATTTTATTTTTTTTTAAAAACCCTAAAATAATAAAACCCAAACTATAAAATAACAGAAAACGCAGTAATTTTCCATAAACACATTTTCCCATCATGAGATCATTTATTTGGCTTTTTGTGAATAATAACGAATCGTTAAATAACACACATAAACAGATTTATTGTTAAACACTCAATGCTGAGAGATAATTATTCAACTTATTAAGCATTCAACAAACGAATGTGTGTAAAATTAAAGAACCAACGTTTATTTTTCTGGTAATTTTAGGATCATATTTCCAAAACAGTTTCATACTGGACTATATCTATAATTTTTATTATATTAAAAGAAAATATTGGTGAAATTATTATAAATTTGTGTCTTTATATATAAAAATAAACTTTTTTTGTATTAAAAAACAAAAAAGGAAGTTATGGTCGTTCAGTTACAGGTGCTTCATGTCCAATTCTTTATTCTTTAATAATATAAACTATTTGAACAAATATAAACATTTATAAAACTACAGATTATTTTAAAATTAAGTGCACAAGAAATCTGTGAAAAAAAACATAAATTCTATATTTGTTCATAGAGTTTTTTAATGATATTTTGCATTATAATTTTAAAACTATTTCTGAATATTTAAAAAAAAAAGAATAAAGCCTATAAAATAACAGCTTTTATCCTAAATATTAAAATGTTCTGGTTCTGCAAAGTTAGGAGTTTTAAATGTTATTAATATTAGAAATTTTATTTGAAAGTCTGATTCTTTTGTGTAACTCAAAGATGGAGAACAAACGTGAAAAAAAAAATAATTTGAGAATTTTGACATTGTTTTATGTAAAATAGAAAATAATCTGAATTCTTTCCAAAAAAAGTTAAATTATAATTATATGGGCATCAAAGTTACAGGTTTTTAAATTAGTTTAGATTAAAACTTTACTATAAAACTATAAATACAATAATAATAAAAACTTTATTATTCAGTGTCTTAATTAGATTTTTTTGTGCGTTTCATCTGTAACACTACAGCCTGTTTTTGTCGTTGTGGTTTTTTTACAGTGCATGTTCTTCTGCTGACGTTCCCTTTAAGACCAGATGTTATGGTGGATAAAGATCCTCGCTGTCCGACCACAGAGAGCAGCTCAACCTTCTCCAAACAGAGGTGTGTCCACATGTCAGTACTCTATCAGCAAACACTCCCAGACGGACGGATGTTGTCCCTGTTCTGATGACTGATGAGCTCAGCCCAGGGTCTCCACCTGAAAGTTCCACCCTGGAGCTCTTTCTTTTCACTCTTTGGTGTTTCTTTACCTTGCGGGTTTGTCCTTCGTAGGCCTGAGCGACCTCCTGCCGCTGGGCGTTGCTCCGGTTGGTCAGGATCCTCACCAGAGTCCCTGCGTCTGGGCGACACGTCGGAGGTGTTTAAACATGGAAACGCTGAACACACACAAGAGATGAAAGCAGGAATGCAGCAGCAGCAGATGTACTTTTGCTCTCCAGCGCCGCCTGGATCTCCAGCGCGTCCCGGTCGGCGTGGAAGCCGGGGAAGGGCCGGACGGTGCCCAGGGTTCCCCAACACATGTCCTGTCAGAGAGAGACGAGAGCAGTGACTGACGGGATGGAGGAGATCCTGTTTGTGTTGATGAAGACGTGAAGAGAGACAGGAAGCAGCTGGAATGTGGCTGAATGAATGGAGAGATGAGCGGCGATAGCAGGCAGCCAGAATCCAAAGCATCTCAAACATCTTGTAGCTCCGGGTGCAGCAGAGCTGTTCAAAGGACCTCAGTGGGTCCTAATGAGACGTTTGGCTGCAGGACACAGATTCAGATCCACTGATGCTGCTTCATGGTTTATGTCATTTACACTCAGGTGCCACTGATTTAAAGCCAAATTCAAGTGGAGGAGGTTGGTTAGAAACTAGATTTAGCTCCGGACTAAAGGATAACACTGAAGAAACTTCTTTTTTTTTTTTTTTTCCAACTCCAAAACTCACAATCATAGTCATTAACTACAGAACACTTAAAAAACAAGATTTAATAACTTGAAAATACGACTTGGAACAACTTGTTGTTATCACTGATCAACTTAAAAACCTGTTTATGCTGCAGATCATTAAATAATTAAACGTTCCTTTGATTTCAGTTCATTCAGCAGTTTGTTGGTTGAACATAATTTCATCAGAAGTCGTCTGAACTCCAACAGATTGATGCAAATAATGTATTCTGTTGAGTCTAAACATTATTTTTTAGACGCCATGTAGTGATTTAAAGCCGCTTTTTAACTTGTAAACTTTATTTTCACATCATGTGTTTGATGTCATTTAAAATCAGATTTCTGTGTTGATTTAATTTGTACTCATTTATTTATTTATTTATATTTGATTTAAAACTTAATTTCAATTTAAGTTGGAACTTTAAAAAAAAGGCTTGACAACTTCTTCACTTGAATTTGAACCCAGTAACTTATAATTAGGAGAACTTTGTGTGTTTTTCTCATTTAACAGTGTCTGTGCTCTGATTTACTTTATTTCCTCAGTATTTGATCATGCTGTTCACCTCATCACTGTTTAATCAGGTCTGAGTATTCTACAGATCTGCCTGCATTGTTTCTGATTCATTGAATTTTGATTACATCTTTCTCTTTTTTTTTTAAATCGACCTGTAAAGCAGCTCTGAATGACAGAAATCCTACTGGGACGAACTTTTATTGATCATTTTTGAGTCATTCAGCTCTGATTGCTGACAAAAGGCTCATTTTTCCAACTCGCTGCTTGAACATAATTTCATGAATCAGATTTTTTTTTAACGTTGAGTCCAAACATCACATTTCAAAGCACAGTCTGAGCGTCTAGCTTTAACTGAGTTGGCTTTTTTTGACATTTTAAACGATACTGGAAACATAAACGATGAATCCTGAGCAGCTGCTTTGACATCAGACGGTTTACAGACACTCAGATAAACGCTATCTGTGACGGCAGGTCAGAGGTCTCCAGGTACTTACATAAGAGGTGAAGTACTCAGGGTCCATGCTTTGGAGGGTTTTTATCTAAAAACGTGAACAGAAACACACAGAACACATCAAACTGTGAATGATTTGAAGCACAAACACACATTCAGGCACAAATTGCACAAAATAATCAGACAAAACGACGCCTGTAGCTTCAGACCCTCAAGCTGCTGAAACACGTCGTATTTATGGAGGTTTTTCTCACCTGTAACAGACTCTGTGGCGGCCGGAGGAAGGTGTGGAGGGACTGCAGGGTTTTTACAGCCCACCGTAATCTGCTCGTCCTCCGGTCCCACCCATGCACCGCCACACCTGCCGCCCACCTGGCCCACAGCCCGGCCAATCACAGCTCAGCGTGCCCACAGCTTTAAAGCGCCGACGACACGCTCGTAAAACCGGGACGTCCTCCGGGAAGCAGGAATCCAGACGGGCGGGTTTGTTTACAGGCGACACTTCCACAGGTCGGTGACCGTTCATCACCTGCACTCAGGAATGTTTCAGCCCCACAGAGTGAAAACCCGACAAACGAACCCCAAGCCAAGGTCCAGACTCTGGTTTCAGGGTGTGCTGGTGAAGAACCAGAACATCTTTTGGCTCCCAAACCAGGAAAACCAAACTGTGTCAGGACAGCCAACAAAAGAGCTTTTCAGAACCTGAATTTCTGGCTCCTGCTGATAAGAATCGGACCCTGAATGAAGCTCTGATCTGCCCTGGTTCAGGCGAGGAGGTCGTCCCGGAGACGCTGCAGGAAGCCCAGAGCTGCTCAGAAACTCTTTTCCAACAGAAGAAGCTCCCCAGCGTCACCGATCCATCTGATAAACATGTTCCAGTTTGAACCGCTGCTGCCAAACGTCTACCTGTTGTTCACCTGCGGAGCGCCGACACACCTGAGACTGTGTGTTCATCACAAACAAGCTGATGTCTCCTCTGCACTGTAAAAAATGGTTCAAGGCACCGATAACCAGCGATGAATTAAAAGCTGAAGGATAAAAATATCAGCTTAGTTAAAAACGGCATAAATAAGATAAATAAACCTTTTAAGTTTAAACCATTTACGTAAAAATGTTGCATCAACTTAATATTTTGTCGAATTTAAACTAATTTCTGCTTCAGTTGATTCAAAGCTAAATTCAAGTTGATGTAACTTCATGGAGATCTGATTGTTCTTAGGGTTAGGGTTAGGGTAACCCTAACCCACCTGGAACTCATCCTGAACCTGTTCAGCACCAGAACAGCCTCGTCTCAATAAGACCTCATCAAATTACTTTTAATTAGGTGTCCAACGCTTAAAAGTTTATTTTAAATAACGTGTACATACGAGTTGGAACAACTTAATTTTCTAAACTAGTGCAGAATAATTACTGTTAATTAGTCAGCGTCAGTTTTCAGCTGAATCTTTGTTCAGATTGAAGAGTTTTACTGATTTTTTCCTTGTTTTGGTAAATTACTGATAAAAGCTTCTTAAATGAACCAAATCTAAACCAGAACCTCCTCAGAACATCTGGTTCTGGTTCTGCAGCACCTTCATCTACTGACCAGAGTTCTACCTTCAGACTGTGAATGTTCCAGAGGTCCAGGTCCTTCAAGTCCACAGAGGAGGGTCCAGATTGATCACTTTAATGGACTTTTTCCAT
>NW_007579254.1:50722-81806 GCF_000690725.1 Stegastes partitus
GGACCTGGAGCTCTGGAACATTCACAGTGTGAAGGTAGAACTCTGGTCAGTAGATAAAGGTTCTGCAGAACCAGAACCAGATGTTCTGAGGAGGTTCCAGAGAGGAGAAATGATTAGTTTGTCGGCTACTTGTGAGAAATCAAACAGCAGCCGAACAGATAAACAGAGAGTTGGGAGGATGAATATTATAAATAAACTAATGAGACAAACGGGTCGTTTAAACGGCAGAAAATCCCGATAACTCCTCAAACATGTGCACATCCGTCTTTTCTTTATTTTTTATTCAATATTTTAAAACCTCTCCCTCTTACAGAACATTTGACAATAAACCTGTAGTATCAAATATGAACATACATCTGGTAACATACGTGTTTTATGTAACATGAAGATAAAAATAGAAGCAGAAACAACCTGACAGACACGACCCGGTTCACTTTCCCACATAAACAGCGACACACACACTCACACACACTCACACACATATATATATATATATTAAAAATATTAGAAATCACTACATACACATTGGATTCTACACATTGTTTTGGCTTCATTCGTCCAGTGTCAATAAAAACCAGTGAATCAGTGTCCGGTCTGGTTGGCGGTAAACAAAGTCGGTGCAGGCGGAGGATTTGCATGAACTCAGAGTCTCACAAACAAAGAGATTCTTGGTTTGAATACTCAAATTGTCGCTGAGATAAAGGTGGAAGCCGTGGAGCAGGTCCGACCAGAACCTCGGCGGATGCAGCTGAACGCTCCGGCGCACGTCGGGTTTGTAAATAACAATCCTGCTTCCCGTTTGAATCCCTGCAGCAGATTCAGGCACTGAGAGGAAATCTGACAAGAAGTAAATAAAAAAAGACAATTTCATGAGGCAAACTACGGAGACTTTGCGAAGCAGCCGTGCAGCTTTTCGGAGGTCCGTGCTGCTGCAGCGTTCGGGTCCAGAAGCTCGTCCCGTGGTGAGGCAGTGCTGGTTACCAAGTACATGGTCAAGTTCTACAGCAGCTCCATGTCCCACTGCTGGCTCGGCCGCTCGTCGCTCTCAGGCAAAACCACCACGTGGTCCTTGTCGTAGCTCTTTCCACCTGATGGGGAGACGGTGAAGGAGAAATTTAATCATCATGTACAAGAAGGAACGTTTGTCTTTTTGTTCTGGCACGTTTATCTATAAAGGCAGAGGAACTGGCAGGCAACATATGTTAGAATAAAATACGTTACTGAGCATCAAGGGGTAAAGAGATGGCCACCACACATACCAACAAACAGGCAGAAATATTCAGCTAAGGACGACAAAAAATAAATTAAAATACAGTCGGGACCCGATGATCCGACTCTAAATGTAAAACCTTCTTCTATGTCGGATATCAAGGCTGTCAGATTGTCCAGACAGAGGTCCAGATACGAGGAGGGCTTGATGCTGGAAGGCTCATTAGTTGTTCATTATTGTTCATAGTTGTTATAATAACTAGTGTGTTGTTAGAACACTACACATCGCTGGACTTCAGCCTAACTGACCGGTGCTCTGTGCCCGTTCCGTCCACTTCCACCCCGGGGCAGCGCTCTGACATGATTGGTGACATTAAATGTCATGTTGGAGTCACAATCCAAGGCTGTCGCTATGTTAAGGCTGTTTTTATGGGTTCTGTTGGTTTTTCCTACAAACCTGTCTGATAGCAGGTTCTGGATTGTTAAGGGTCGATTATTGGGTCACGACTGTGTGCTCAAGAACAAAATGCACAATAAAGTGTAAAATACAGAACGAGTAAAAAGCACCAAAGTGTCAAACGTACAATAGAACCAACAGAACCATTGATGCAACCTGTGCAGGTGACCTGTTTGTTTCCTACTAGATGCTAAACGTCGGCTGAACCCTCTGACGTCCAGCGACAGACCATCTGTGTGTCCATCCAACACTTACCTTTGACGTCCAGCACCACTCCGGGGAAGGTCAGGCTGCTGATCAGGCCTCTCATCTGGGCCGTCCACGTCTGCATCGGCTGCCGGGTCTCGGTCCACAGAACCACCTTGGCTCCCGGCTCCACGTTGCCGACCACCTGGAGGCTCATGGTGGGCGACAGCTGCAGCACACAGACGCTGGTTAGAATCCCCAAGGTTTGAGTTTATCAAGGTGTTTTTTAGATGGTTTGTTTCAACCAGCGTTCAGGAAACGTGGTGGAGATCGTGTTGGTCACACCTCTGGGCACCAGGAAGGAGGTACACTGATGGTTTTTAAGTTTTGTAGAATAAATAGTCAAAGAAATCCTGTTTTTTTTTCTGTTCTCTGATTTAATTTGCACATCTTGTACAGTCAGTAGATTTTTTTTTAAATAGTATTAAATCCTTTATTTACTATATTTTTTATCTGCTGTGATTTGGTGTTTTTATTTTTTGCTGCTGCATCAAAACAATTTCCAAAGTCTGGGATAAATAAAGTGTTTCTGTTTTATTCTATTTCCATCATTCTGCAGGACTTCATGTTGCAGAGAAACATAATCCACAAAAACAAACAAAAACACGTGGAAACTGCTTGAAATGTGCAAAACAATATTAGACGATAACTAAATATCAGGTTTTCTCCTTTTTGTAACTCGACTGATGCTAGATTTTGAGGCTGATGGTTGTAAAAGTAGAAAAAATAAGACACATACCAGCTGAAATTATTATTAATATTGTTGTTTTGCAGAAGTCATTTGCTCCCTAAAACATCTGACATTCACCAATAACACGATAAATATTCAGAGATGAGACGGCTCTTCTTGTTTTCATCTCGTTGTGGTTTCGTTCTCGTCTTTCCACCGTTGGTCTCTGCTGTGGTTCCACATGAGGTTTGTTGTGTTTGTTTCTGGCTGTGATCAGTTGTGTCTCTTTCTCTGGTTTGCATTTTGTTGTTCTTGTTTTACGTCTGTTTGTTTTTTTGTACATTTCGTGTCTCATTTCTCATGACGTGGGTGATTTAGTCTGCTGTGTTCCTTGTTTTTACAGTTTGATCATTTAGAGTCGTGTTTTGATCGTTTTTCTTCGGGACAGTCACATGAAACTATGAGACATCCCATAATACCGACGCTACCGGCTGCTTACAGAGGACATGAACAGAACCAGATCCAACATTCGACATTCACAAATAACACAATAAATATTCAAAGAAACTCAGCGTTCATCGTTTGTCTTTGTGTGGTTTCTGTCTGTATGACAGCGTCACGCTTTTAGAGTTTAAAAAAAACAAAGAGCCAACAGTGAGAAAAGATGTGGTTATAGCAAAGAAAGAACTAAAAAAAAGTGCTTAAAGTTGCATTTTAGAGTATTTCTACTGATGCATTTGTTGTTCAGTGATGTGTGCGTTATTTATAGGAAGTGTTTCATAGTGAACAGACTTTGGTTCTGCATGAGTTCTGCTCAGACGAGACCATCACTCTGAACCAACGCCTCCACAAAGTCACGTTTTCACTGCAGAAGCTGAGTAGAAATGAACCCAGAAACCGTTCAGGGTTCCTGGGTTGAGTTTCCGGTTCCTCCGACACCAGTACCTTGCTCTTGATGAGCCCGTCCTGGTAGAACCAGATGTCGCTCATCGGCTCCACCTCCGGCACCACCACCACCCGGCCCGACTTCATCTCCTCCACGCCGCCCTGGACCGACAGGTAGTGACCCCTCTCCCTGTTCTTCACGCGGAAAAAGTGGCGTTTCTGCAGGAGGACAGGTCCAAAAGTGTTACAGAACCAGAGCAACTCCTTCAGGTTGGTTTAAATGTGGATTCTGCACTTCAAATCAGGGCTGATCTACTTTATTTCAACCTTTTTTTATTCAAAAAATATGAAAATCATGTGTTTTATTTCATGTATTTTATGGAAAACAAGCATCACGTCTCTGCTTTGGCGTTAAAAGTGTTCATTAGTGCTGTGATAACGTTAAACTGATGCACTAACAACGTTTCTGGAACAAATCCTTCATCTTCAACATCCAGTTCTTCTTAATCAGTTTAGTTTTTCTACAAACAACGCTTCCCTCGTTAACCTCTAAAGGACGCGGAGCAGAAACACAACCAGGAATTTTATTTACTCTTTTCATTAAAGTAAGAAAATCTGAGAGGAGGAACTTTTGACGTGACCTCCACCAAACAGTGCTCGTCTGCATAACCGCCACTGATAACAGCCGGCGTGCAGGTTTCACTCCCTTATTTACGCTCAGCGAGGTTGAAAGGAGCCTTTGAAGGTGACCGGACCGACCTGTCTGACCGGGTACATGGAGCCGATGGTCTGCAGCGAGCTGAACTTGGGCCAGTTGGTGATCTCGATGGGCTCCAGGAGGAACTGGCGCCCCCTGAAGTTGCTGTGTTCACATATCACCCAGCTGCACGGAGACACAACGAAACGTCACACAGAGACCCACAACAGCTGCTTCACACTACGAGCCGTCATGAGAAGGTTCAGCTCTTCATGGGTCAAACCAGACGGACCCAAATGAACGAGTCTCACCAGCCGCTGTTGACTCTGACGGACAGGATGTGGTTGTTGAAGCCCTCCTCCACCATGCTGACGATCTCGGCCTCGGTGGTGATTTCTCGTCCTTCCAGACACTCGAGGCCGAACAGAGAGATGGAGGGAAGCGAGAAGGTCTGGACGAGAAACGAGGAGGTTTAAAGCGTTAACGACGGGATCACGGAGCACAGAGAGAGTTTCTGCTCTACAGGAGGGGTTCTCACCATCGGCACCACCTTGATGGACCGGATGGTGCAGCCGGCGGGGCAGCCCATGCTGCTCAGACTGGGATAGTCTCCTTCAGACAGGACGTACATGTTCCCAGAGTACTGCTTGCTGTCGTAGAGAACCCAGCTGGAACACAGAGACGTGAGCGGTTACGGGTTTGTGTTGGTCTGCTGGATGTAGATCCTCCATCTTTGTTTTCACTTCACAGCCTCCGAGCAGCGAACTCATGAAAACACTAAGCTGTCAGTGAAGCAGCCCTGCTCCATGGGTCCACCTCTGTGAGACCTTCCTGGAGGCGCTCTTGGCTTTGAACCATTAATATTATTATGATTATTAATGTAAGATGCTTTATTTATTAACTTATTATTCATATGGACTTTCTGCATGTCAGCGTTTTCATTTTTCTTCCCGCTTCCTCACCTGCCGCCCGACACTCGGCACGACTTGGTCAGGACTTTTTCAGAAATGGCCTCCTGGTTCCGGTCGATGACGTGAGCCGGACCCTCGAAGTCGGGCTCAGAGTAAAGGACAATCTGAGGGAATAAAGAAAGGAAAGGGACACGCTGTAAAAACTGCTGCTGCTCTCATCAGAGTTTTAGACATTTCTGCAAGAAATACAACAGCAAACATCTTAAAAACAGAAAATTGTGAGTATTGTGTTTGGTCAGTTATTTATTACAGACAAACCTGTGACGAGCAAACGTCTGTGAATCTTTACTTCTAGCATCTGCTGGGATCTTTTACTACTTTAAGTTTTATTTCACCTTTGACAAACTTAATTTAAATTTTTTTACGGTAAAGTTTTGTTGACTAGTTTGTAAAAAAGTAATTGAGATTTTACATTTCACTTTTAATATTTAGATGAGAAAGGAGGTCAGATAATGTGATAAAGGCTTTTAGATGAAAATGTTCACAATTGTTTCACTGCCAGCAATGTTTTTTCCCAACATGGATAAAATAAAATAAAATACATTAAATTAATTAAAATAAATAAATAAATTACATTAAATTAATTAATATAAAATAAAATAAAAAATAAAATAAATTTTAAAAATTAAAATAAAATAAAATAGATTTAAATAAAATTAATTAAAATAAAATACATTTAAATAAATTAAAATAAATGTAGCCAAAATAAAATAAAATTAAATTAAATTAAATTCCACTAATTCACGGCACATTTTTCAACTAAATTAAGCAGAAATCCTGTTGGTAAATTCACACAATCACTAAATAGTTTGATAAAAAAGTAAAAACAAAATATAATAAAAATGTAGGACAAAATTCCAGTGAGGAGAACATAAACTTTTCCTTTTGTGGTGTGAAAGTTAAAATCTATCATCTGCAGCTCTTTGGACAATAGAGAACATGACAGTTTTAAAAATCATGATTACTGCATGAAGCTACGCTTGATATCAGACGTTCAGCATTTCTCTGCTGATCAGCATCATGGTTCTTTCAAAATAAAACTCGTTAATGGCTCTTGGCTCTAATTCAGTCGTTTCTATCTGGAGTCTCGATCAACATTAAAATTTAATTAAATATATTTAAATCACAAACAAAAGCACTTCAGTGAAGTGTTGTGTTGGACTTTGTGTTGTTCTAAATTCTAACAGAATTTTGGTTCCACATATTGATTATTGAACAACGATAATCATCGGTATCAGGCCCGGATGTCTGATCAACGTGACCACCAGAACCAACGTGAAGCTCCTCCTACCTCGTTCCTGCTCTTTGAACCGTCACTGGGAGCCTGAAAACCGACAGAACAAGAACGTGAGCACAATCACATCATCGCTTTGAGCATTAATTCATGACTTTAAAGCTCCTCAGCGGTTCTGACCAGTAGAATGGGCTGGACTGAGCAGATCCGAGTGTCCTGAGACCCCCAGTCGGCACAGTTGTTGTAGAAGCCTTTCTCCAGGATGTACTGGCTTCCAGAGAAGTCCACGTGGGAGTAAGCGATCCATCTGAGGAGGAGGAGGAACCATAACTACAACAGGTCACAGGGCGGCGTGACAGGAGGACACGGCAGCGTGTGAGAACTTACGCCCCGCTGAGGACGTGGATGGACCTCGTGGAGGTTTTGTAGCCGAACAGCTCCACGTCGGGAATGGCCTCCGTCACCTCGAAGGTGTTCTCGTCCTGGACGCCCTCCTGCTCCTCCTCCGGCTGCTCGAACATCACCAGCAGGGGCTCTGACAGGTCCTAGAGAGGGGCAACGACAACAAGGACATTTTCAGGTTTTTTTCATCGTCCACAGGAAGTGGCCGAACATCTCCACCTTAAAACTGCTGCACAGCGATGACGGAAACATGGAGTCACACTTCTGAGACTTCAGACATAATCAACATAAAGAACAAATCCTGTCAGCTTCGTTGTCGGTTTTCTTCCTGAAAATCAGTTTCCTGTTTGAACACGTGGAGGACGGTCTGCACGTTTTACACGGAACAAGTTCTAAACCTGCAGTTCTGATAGATTAAAACGGGTTCAAGTCATGAACTACAAAATGAAAAATGTAGGACAGCCGTGGATTTGTTTTGTTTTTATGATCCATGTGGAGGATCGTCGTGGCGACCAGAGGAGGGTCTGCAGCTACCATCAGGAGGAGAAGCTAACAGTGGAGGAGCTGCAACACCTGAACAGTCACATCGAGTCAGGAGCACCAGGAGCACCAGGAGCACCAGGAGCACCAGGAGCACCAGGAGCTCGCTGTTCTCCTCAACATGCACCAAGAATGGTTCTGCTGGAACGGTGCAAACATTCAGTGGAATGTTTCCTGCAGGAAAGCATCCTCCACGATGGACAGGAGGACACTTTCCTGCAGGGGCTGGGAAGTGTCCTCTTGTCCATCATGGAGGACACGTCCCACCCCCTGCAGGAAACAGATCACTGGGCAGCTCCTTCAGCGACAGACTGCTTCACCCGCGGTGTCTGGAGGAGAGATGCTGCAGCTCCTTCATCCTGCTGCAGGTCCTTCATCCTGCAGCAGGTCCTTCATCCTGCAGCAGGTCCTTCATCCTGCTGCAGGTCCTTCATCCTGCTGCAGCTCCTTCATCCTGCTGCAGCTCCTTCATCCTGCTGCAGTCAGACTGCTCCATCATCCAGCTCCCAGCAGCTCATTCACCCACCGTGCAGTGAGAATGGAAATAATGTAAATAAGGACACTGTGCAATTTCACAGAAATGTTTTTCTGTGAACATGAATACTTCTCCTAAAAGGAGAATGTAATCTGTTTGTATCTGTGCACTGTGTGCTGCTCTTTCGTCCCCTCTCCTGAGTGTTCGTTTTTTGTTTCTGTGTTTTCTATCTGCTGCTGTAACACTGAACATCTCCCCGCTGCAGGATCAGTACAGCTTTAATCTATCTGAACACGTTAGCGCTTCGCTGCACTCGGATCACAGCGTGGCGGCTCCGCACAAGCTTTGGACCAACATCCACTTCACCAAACTACACAGAACATCAGACACAAACACAATAGTTCAGCACACGCAGCTGGATTTTGCACTAAAAAGAAAACTTCCTGCCGGATATGTTAGCAGAACGTTTTCTTAATGTTCATCCTGATCTCACCTGTTCCTGATCTACAGATACTGTGAACGTTGTTATGACGCGCTGATGTTAAAAACTTCATATTGTGGAATTTAAACTAGAATTTGTGGATTTTGAACTAAATTCAAGTCAGTAAAATTGGCTTCATAACTGAAATTGTTGTGTTGAGCTCATGGCTTTTGTAGCTTCTATGACCCACAATCCTTTGCAGCAGCGTCGTCGTGGAGTCTCTGAGTCTTAAGGTGCCATATCATCACTTCATCATGACAAAGTCCCGACTGGAAGGACAACTGTGGTACGTATTTAAAGTAAAAAAAAAAGACTGAGAACTCTTTAAGTATGGCTCCTGATTTCTTCTTCTTCCTCCCTCAAGTTTAGGACGTTCAGATAAACCGTTTATACGACAGAACAAACGTTGAGGAGGGGAACACAGGAGACGACGTCTACCGTAAATCAGGCGCAGTTTTTGGTTTTTGCTTTTTATGGCCCCTCATGCATTGTTAGCATAAAGCTGATAAATATGGACTGAACGTCTCAACCTGCTGCTTCAAATCAACAAACTCGTGTTGTTTTTTTAGATTAGGTATAAATATCAAAGATTCAAGCATAACATAAAATGAAACTAGCAGTCATATAGAAGTCAGGGTGAGTTTGGTAATGATCTGTAGGAGGCGGCTGAACTGTGGGAGGCATCATGTAACCATAGAGACCGTCTCACCGCTCGGATCAGCCTGATGGACCGCAGCTCCGAGTCGCAGCCTCCCCAGACCCTCCAGTCCTGGAACTCGCCCTCCTCCAGCAGGTACTGGTGTCCCCGGAAGCCCTCCTTCTCGTAGCCCACCCAGCTGCAGACACACAAACTCTCGGTCACTCTCCGCCTTTAAACGAATCAACACAGCTCACCGAACCGGCCTCGTCCGACAGCGGGACTCACATTCCTCCGAGGACCTTGAGGGAGCCGACGCTGTACATGAAGGCGGTCTGCTGCCGGTCCGTCCGGGTCATGAAGTCCTTCATGTTGGTGGTGATGGTCCTGGATTTGCCGCTGAAGTAGGGCTTGTCGTAGATCACAATCTGCAGGCGGAGAGTCCATCACAACCAGGATGCACTGCTGCTAATACGACTTTAATTCACTGTTTGTTTTTGTGCATTTTCACTCAGAACACCTTCACTGTGCATTCTGAACCTCGCTGTGTTTAGGTTCTTCCTCACGTGTTTGTACTGTGGTGGAGGTAACGTCACTGTTTCTGCTGCTTCAGTAAAGTGTTTCTATTCTATTCACGTATAAACTGTCAGTAGCTTCTACGAGTCGCTGCAGGTGGATGAAACTAGAATTTTTTACATCCTCACCTTTGGTTCGCTGGTGTTTTCCACTCGTGGTTCACCCTGTGATGACAGAAACACACGAATCAGAGACAGAAGAATCTGGATATGTGTGAAGAATCCTACACAGAACGGCGCCTCGAAGGTAAAATGAACTTCACTGGCGCCTCGATGGGGAAACGTACACGCTACAGTACAATAAGGACAAAGATGCACAAGGTGTGAGGAGTTCACGTGTGGATTTGCAGAGATATGAAGGCGCCACTCACGACTTTGAGCGGATGCAGCGAGCCCACGTACGGCTGCTCCACCCCCCAGGCCGCGGGGTTGGTGTAGCCGCCCACCTCCAGGATTCGAGGGACGCCCTGGAAGAAGGGCTGAGCGTACACCAGCCACCTGAGGAACAGAGGGAAGACCACGGGGTTAACACCATGACGGCAAACCTGAGAGGAGCAAGCTCTTTGCTCTGAACTCACAGGCCGGCGTTGATGATGATGGAGTTGGCCTTGATGGGGAAGCCGAAGATCCTGGCGTCCTCCGAGGTGTCCCTGAAGACCACTTTCTTTCCTTCTGCGTTCTCCTCTGGGAACAGGCTGATCTCTGGGACGCTGTAGTCCTGCAGGAGGACGAGCGATGCAGAAAACAACGAGGTTATGGAGCTGCGACTCGGTGGCTTCAGTTGGACTGAACATGAACAAATGTGCCGCCTTCTGAACCGACTTCCACCCTCTGAACTCCAAAACCTGCCACCTGGTTTGAAGGGTCTACTTTCTTTACTATAGTGTAAAAACGACACCGTTAATCAGAGGCAGGAACGGCAGACTTTCAGCTTTCTGACGGTTCTTGAACTACTCACCTGTGACGGGACAAATCTGAGCTTAAAATGACTGAAATCTCTTTATTCTTCTTTTCTCATACAAACAAGAAAGACGTTTATTTTAACCAGATTCTGTAAAAAACTAAAAAAAAATTGCCAGTCCAACTTTAAAGCTGTGAGTGACTCAGCTAGAAACGGTCAAAACATAATTATCTGTCAGCTTTAGTCGAGCTACTCGTCTGTTACGTGTCCTTCTGTCGGGTCAATGATCCAAATCTCTAAACTCTGATGCTTCATCAAAATCTTTTCATTCTACAATCTTGTTATAAAAAATTGCAAAAAATTAACAATTTGCAATAATCAAAATCAGTATAAAAATAATAATTCTGTGGTATTCGATGCAGCTGTGAAGCTATGAGTGACTCCGCTGTGACCAACAGTCATGAGACTAAAATTCAGGAACTTTTGGGCTGAACTGCAGGAAGTGTTTCCACAAAGTAGACACTAGAAGTATGGAAGCCAATTAAAAACATAAGTATTAAATTATCTAATAAATTATAAAGTATGCAGAGATTTATTTTCCTGCCCCCCAGTATTGGTAACAAGAGGAAAAATATTGGACATGTTGGTAAAGTGAATATTCAGACATTCCAACTCTTTTATCTTATTTTTGTTCCTGTTCTTTCATTTTAACTGTACACGACTTTATGTTGCAGAAAATAATGAACCACGGCGAAGAAAAATGGGTTCAGAGTGTAAAATATACAAATGAATATTAAATAAAGGCTAAACATCAGTCATTAATGTTTAATTTCTGTTTAAAGTTTTATAACTGAAATAAAACCAGATCTGGAGGCTGAGAGTTTAAAAATGAGATAAATTTGCTGACATTAGTATTATTTTTAACACGGGTCCATAACATTTAAAAACAGTGAAAGCTGCTGGACTACAGTATTTATGCTGCAGCACCTTTTGGTTCCTGAGACTTGATTTGACTTTTGCTCATCGGACCTTCAGGTGTAGACACCTGTCGGTTCCACTAGATGGCGCTGTTGGATCAGAAAGTCTCTGAAAAGAACCTGAGAACCGTTCCAACGTTCCACAGTGTTCCGTCTGCCTCCGTGTTCAAGCACAGGATGTTCTGTGAGTACTTCTGACAGAACCGAGCTCCACTGAGCCCGTGTCTCACCCTGACGGCCCGCCGTATGGACCCGATGATGAACCTCTTCGCCGGCTTCTCCTCCGTCTGCTCGTCCTTCGGTTCTCCGTTCTGCTGTCCAGCCTCCTCCTTCGGTCCGTTCTGCAGCTCCCCCTCGGGGAGGCCGTAGGGATACGTGATCTCGATGTCGCCTTCGTCCAGGGCGATCTTCTCCCCTTTGAAGTTGGGTTTCTCGTATAGAACCCACCTGAGCAGAAGGTGGAAGAACACGAGGTTATGAACGTCTGTGGGCAGGAATCTGGATATTTACAGACTCTGCATCGTATCAGTGAAACGTTCTCCTGAAACCTGACAAACATCTCATTAGTATCCTGACTGCTGCTGCTGGATGGAGACTTTTAGAGCAAAAGACTTTAAAAAACAGGAAAAATATTCAGTGCTGTACAGATGTAGTGCACAGCGGTTAAATAAGTATTTTATATATTTTACTAAAGTAAAACTCCAGCAACGTACAACCAGAACCCACAGAAATACAGAAATTTGTCTGATTTTGTGTTGGAGGAACCCTGGAATCATCTTGTCCAACAAACGCTACAGACACTGAGAAAAACAAAAATCAACTCTACATACTTTGGATAACGACATTTTTCTGATCTGCTTCGTGTAAACGCTGCCTGCAGATCAGCTGAGGCCAAAAAACTCTCTGGATTTTTATCACGTGACTGCTGGTTGTAGCCGAGTCGCTAAAAGCTTCACGGCGGCGCCGGTGAACACAGAATTTTTTGATTTTTAAATAATTTAGTTCGAGAAAACTTTATTTATGGCAGATTTTTGAAATGAGACCAGTAGAATAAAGCGATTTTGACTGAATGTGACTTTAAGCTTCGGTTCGGTTTCCCAACAGAGCGGCGCCTCACGGAGGAGCAGCCGAAGAGAAACCTGATGATTAGATGACGATTCAGTAATTTTGTGAAGACGTGCTGCTTTACAAAGACGTTGAAAATAATCTGAAGAGCAACGATGGACGTCAGGTAAAGCATGAGAATGAAACGTGACATGTTTTACTCTGAAATGTGGCAGAATAGAAGCAGAAAGCTGCATAAAATGGAAATAATAAAGTAAAACCACCTTTAAATCGTACTTAGTTTGAGTCAGTGCAGTTAAATCCCACCACTGCTGCTGCTGCTTCACTGTGCTCACTTTTTAATAAAACTCAGCAGATCTCAGTCGGAGTCAGAGGCTAAAGGAACAAAACCATCTTTAACTCCAGTATTGGATTTCTATGGTTGCGGTTTGGGCAGCGGAGCAGGACGGATGACAGTCCAACCATCTGCTGCGTTTCAGAAAACATTCCAGGTTTCAGCTCGTGTCTGGGTGTGTTAACGTTCACAGGAATCTTCACGCTCCGATTTCACTCAGAGATTTATTTTGAAAAGCAGCGTTTCATCGTTACAGCGCTCGCAGTTCGGCAGAAAGGAGGCGTGGAGGAGCCTCCTGATGGCATCTCATCTGATCAGAGCGCCGAGACGGACGCTTCAGATGCCAAACGTGGTCGACGAAGAGCTTCAACGCACCGCGAGACAAACCGCTGAGCAAACAAGAAGACCCGCTGCAGCCTGACCTGCTTTCAGGCGTTTAGACGTCTGGTCTGCTCGTGTTTTAAGACCTTCATATTTATGATGTTCCATGCTGTCTGCTTCAGGTTTTGCACGCTGCTGCGCTAACATTTAGCTAAAGGCTCATTTTCAGCAGGTGTGATGCTCAAGTGTTTTCACTAAATCAGGTTTTCTAACGTCAGCCGGTTTCCCACAAAGGAAACGACACAGCTGAACCCTAGAAACCTTCCTGTGGGTGTAAAAAACCAAATGATCACTAAAGTTAGACAGTTTAACGTAACTAGAGACTGTGACAGAGTTAAACAGGTGACTGCGTTTGAACTTGAGGAAATGATCCAAATGTTTAAATTGTGATGCTTCATTAAAATCAGTTTATTCTACACGTCTCGTTAAAAGGAGAAACAAACAAACATGCAAATAGTTAAATATCTGTAGTATTCACAGTCACCTCTGTTCCTGGCTACATCTGTGGACATCTGGAAAAATGTTGGACGTGTAGATTCCAGGGTTTGTTCATTTTTGTTTAATAAATAATCAAATAAATTCGTTTGAACGTTCTTTGTGATTTCTGTCGTCGTGACAGGAGACGTCTCTGACTTTTCTCTCCTCCTCCTTCATGTTCTGGTTCCTCAGAGCTGCAGGACTTTATGCTGAAACATGAACCTCAGTGAAGGACCAGGAGATAAGAGCTGGAGTTTAGAGGACTGAGCAACTTCAGGCTCAGAAAGAGAAAGGAAAAAAATCTCTGGATTAAATCTCTTGTCTTTTTGTCAAAGGTGCAGATCTTTGGTCGACAACACGACAGGATGGAGCTGAAACACCATCATCCTCCTCCCTCGTGTATATAAAGTGTCTGTAAAAGAAACTTTTAAACACCTTCAGCTACAAACAGATGAAAACTGATGTTCTTTCTCCAAACTGCTGCACAATCTCAGAATCCTTGTATCTGTGAACGTATTTGGTTGTTTTCTGTATTTTCAGGGAACTCCTTCGTCCCACCCTGCTGTGAACCTGTGAAAGCAGCTCACCCTCCTCTGACCACCCTGATGGAGATGGTTTCCTGCAGCTCGAACGACGTGGCGTCGACCACGTCGCCGCGGACCTCGATCCTCTGACCGCACATCCCCGGCCGGTCGAAGATGAACATCTGGATGAAGGGGAGACAGAAAGTCAGAATATAGATGAAAATGCACATTTTGAGTGTCGTTTTCTGGCGTTTTAGCATTTCTAGCATTTTTAGCTCCTGTTTTTTGTACTTTAGTTTGTATTTTAGCATGTTTTGGCGTTCTTAGCTCTATTTTTGCACGGCGTACTTATTAAATGTTGTACATTGCTGCCGCACTAGAAGATCCCAAAATGACAATAAAGTGATATTTGATTTTCTTTTAAGTTGCTGAAACAGAATCAGATTATTGAATAAACTGTATAAGATAATAGATAAAACTTAGACAGTGAGAATGATGTGTTGAACACTTGCTAAGTGACAGTAATGGCAGCAGATCACTGCCGGTGAGGCTCATGCTGCCTCTGAAGCCTTTACGTCTACATATGATCCTGGGAAAATCCCCCCAAGACATGTAGTACAAGAACCGCACAGAGGACAAAGCTGGCGGTGCAGTTGCATAACCACGTTTCCTAATTAGCATCTGCACGATTAAAGAGAAGTCAAGCACAAATCAAAAGGGAGAAAACACGTGCACATATTTGGGGATTTCGAAGCCGAGCCGAGCGGCTTCGTGAAGGAACTCGCGGCTCAGACTTGTCGGAGGCGTTGGGCGCCGAGGCCCTGCAGCATGGGAGAGGACGGCAGCCTAAATGTCAGCTCCGCCTCTCGGATTAAACATCCTTCACGGACAACGTCAGGCAGAAAATGTTCGCCTTGTCACGAGCAAGCAGAAGCAGGCCTGACATTTAGAAGTTAATAACACAGACGGCCACAGTGGAAGGCAGCAGCTCTGCAGCTTAGCGGCCGACAGAAGGAGTCTGTCTGGTTACCTGGTGCAGAGCAGATGGTTGAACCAGACCGGCTTCTGTTCAAACAGCAGTTATGTAAGAGGCCACAAGCTAACGAAACACAAACACTACCGACGTCTTCTCCCCCTCAGCGTCGAGGTGAATGTGGAACAGTGGGCTGTCTGAGATTCACATGAACGCTCTGCTGTTGTCTCAGAAGGCTGATTTACAGGACGAGATAAGATCTCGATCAGATCCCACGACGAAGACGAGGATCGGAGCCAATCAAAGCATTTTTCAGCTGATCGGTATCAGAAAGAAACTGTCTCACATGTAATGAAAGGAGAGCACAGCCTGTTCCAGGACTACAGGGACCATCATTTATAATAATGGTCTTAATCAATCACCTACAGAGCAGATGCTGCTCTAGTCAACAGGAACTTTCACCAGCTCTGCTACACAAGATGCTGGATAATACAGGAACCATCCCAGTTCGTCTGAAACACCTCAACTCCAGTCGGAGGTCCTGAACCTCCTCAGAGTCTCTGTCATGGTCCCGTTGCTGCTAAACTCCCACAATGCTCTCTGCTGCCACCATGAGCTGCAGTCTGAGTGATGCCTCCTCTGGTCTCTACAGGATTAAACAGGAAGAGGCTCCACCTGGTGGAACAACCAGGTACTGCAGCTGGTCTGTGGTACGTTTAGTGACATTATGTAGAGAACACAGGTTTTCTGTTGGAGTCTCAGAACATCCTAAACTCTACATCTACCCTCTAACCCTATGGTATGGTATTCTAGATCTTCATCAGCTACCAAAACTAGAATCTTCTATGCTCCATGTTGTCAGTTGTCTCTGTTCTTGTGTCTGGTGCCATTGCACAGCACAGAAATTAAAGACTGCATTATTAATACAAATCCAACAGTAACATCAAGTTCAAGGTGCTCAGGTAAAGCAGGCATCAAGTTGATCCGTGCTCTGATGGAGACTCACCTTTCCAGGACGAGGGTTGAGTTTGCCATGTTCCTTCTCTTTGGTGAGCTGCAGAGAAAAGAAAAAAACACATTTTGTGAATTAAAGTTGAGATAAAAGTCAAAACAAAGCTCTACGCTGATGAGACAATGAATGAACCTAATTACACCCGGCCTTTAACGTGCTTCACAATCCAGACATTGTTTACAGGTCACCCCGTCGGACCGGTTCCGTGGTGTCGGAAGGAGCAGCGAGATAAGAGGCCATCCAGCGTTTGACAGCTAGAAAAACATTCCTGTGCTGCACCTGTTTAACCTGATGCTGCTTAAATACCCCCAAAGACAACAAGAGGTCACCTGCGACCTGCTTTCTAAAGAGCTGGACTGTGTGTTTTGAGGGAAGGCTGCTGGGATTGTTGCTAGTCTGCTGGTACGACATGTGAGCGGCTAACACTTGGATTGATGGTGCAGGTCAGCACTCGTCTCAGGTGTCGCCTCCCCTCTTCACTCTGGGAGCTCAGTGTGAAGCAGGTTACCATCCGGATCGGGTTTCCCACCAACAGAGGCTCCCGTTTCACCGCCGCTGCCCTCGTTTAATGTGGAAGAGCAAGTTTGGAATCACATTTAGAGAAACTGAAGCCAGCCTGAGCTCACAGCCCACTGAAGGCTTTCTGAACGTTGTGAATTAGAAGCTTTTTGAATTTCCAGCGAGCCGAGGTGGAGCGTGACTCACTGCAGGAGCGACATTCTGCAGAAAACAGCTTTTCACCGCACAGCCGGATAATTTCCTGCAATTATTCTGGCTTCCTTCTCACATTAAGATCTTGGCTCCACTTAAAGTAGAACATCAAAACAGAAATATCAAAGAGTGTCAGGTTCCTCAGTGCAGCTCCAGCTAACTGAATATTAGGGGCGTGCGCTACAAGACGTCTTTGGCAACAGAAAACACATAAATGAAGTAATTCCTTCCAACTCTCAGACCATTTAACCCTTTCATAACCCTCTGGACTCCATGTTGCCCTTCAAAAGCCCAGAAACTGTAGAAACAGAAAGAATGATCACATTTTTAACTTTCAAATGGCTGCTGAGTCGGAAAATCCATCAAAATCTCTTCACGCAACACGTCTCATTTAAAAATTTGCTCAAATTTGCTCTATTTAGATTCTGTAAAAACAAAAAATTTGCCGCTTATTTGTGCAACTGTGAAGTGATCAGTGGCTCAGCTGTGACCAACAGTCATGTGATGAATAATCAGGGACTCTGGGCTGAACTGCAGGAAGTGTTTCCACAGAGGAGAGTTTAAATAGCTGAAAATTACACATTTTAATATAAACAGCTAAATATCCAGAGTGTGTGGAGCTGCCAGTTCTTTTTCCAGTGTTGGTGACTGATGTGGAGACTTGGAAAAAAAAGTTAGCCATAAAAATGAACCGTTTACTTAAAGCAAAATTCTGCATTTGTCAGTCCAACCATAAAGCCATCAGTGACTCCGCTGTGACCAACGACCATGTGATGAACAATCTGGG
The DNA here is from genome assembly GCF_000690725.1 of Stegastes partitus. Classification (NCBI taxonomy): domain Eukaryota; kingdom Metazoa; phylum Chordata; class Actinopteri; family Pomacentridae; genus Stegastes; species Stegastes partitus. Next base: position 68,344 of record NW_007579254.1, read on the forward strand.
ACTCTGGGCTGAACTGCAGAAAGTGTTTCCACAAAATAGAGACTACAAGTATGAAAGCAAATTAAAAATGTAAGTAGTAAAATATCTGTGGTAAATAAAGTAGTGAAGTGTTAGATATCTCTATTGCAGCGTGAAGAAAAATTAAACAGGAAAAAAAAACCACCCAGAATCTGCTGCCTGTGGTTAACATGTTATCTGTAGTTTTCTATTTATACTAATGTGCTGTGTGCATATCCTCAATTTAACTATTTACTCAATCAATGATTAAATATTAAGATTCAATATGGTGCTAAAGTGTTTTTTGCTTGTTCTGCTCCAGCTTTCTTTGCAGCATCAACCCTCTCCTATTTGGCATAAACTTCTTCTACAAACAGAAGTCAAACAAACGGGACCCAGAGTCAACATCTCGCCGTCACAGCGACGCTCATGTCATGTTCACTATGTGGATGCTTTTTGGTAGAAAAACCTGATGGAGCTGCCGAGTGACAAACGCTGAGGCAACACGAGTGACATGAAATCATAACGCGACTGACAGAAAGAGTCTCACAGGTTTTTCTGTACAGCGAGTTTACACAACGAAGAAAATGTGAAAACAACGAGGCTGGAATTACTTCAAATGACCAGTTTCATGTTCGCTTAAGAGTTTAAGAAACTCGTTCTGGTTGTTTACAGAAAGACAAACTCTAAGAATGATTTGTTCAAAATGCAGATTTTTGGTCAGAATTTTTTTATTTTATTTTTTACAGTTCTGAACCTCAACAGTTAAAGCTAAAGTTAGCATGAGCGCTAGCTGGTAAAACCAATGTAGAAAAGGTTCACATTCATTAGGACACTTGCAGCTGCTGCATTTAAGAACTGGACAAGTTCACATCCTGATTTCGATCTAAAGACAATCATGTATCCTTCACCTAAAGCTAAATAAAAATCAGACATTCCCTCAACAAATCCAGCTTAAAGTTTATTTATGTGCATGTTTTGTGCAGATCCTGACTTCACTGACTGGCTTCACCCGAGGCTAAATAACTGCATTTAATCAGGATGGTTTAAATCCTCCAAAAGATCTCGATGTCCCACTAAAACTAACTCATCCTCTGCTCTTTCCCCTCCAGCAGTATGCTCCCCCATAAAATCAGCTCCTGCAGAAGGAATGTGCAGCTTCAGCAACATCACATGTTCAAAAATAATAATTAGAAGCACGCCCACGTGATGCAGGCAGCTAACGAGGTACGACTCACGGAGGAGAACAGGTAATCTCTCTGTCGTGTTCTGTTCTCGTACGGCCGCCTCCTCGCTGTCAACTCCGCTCGATCAAACGCCGAGCGAACAGGAGGACAAATGCGAGGATGAACACAAAAGGCGAGGTGTGGCTGTGCAGGAACAGACAGATAGCTGGGATGGGTGGGGAGCCCAGAAAGAAAGTTTCTGCCGCCATCAAACGAACCACAAACCTGCACAGAAACCGACTCTGGGGGTTTAAACATCAGCTCTTTGCTCTGAGATGTGCAGCACATCAGTGTGTTTTTAACAACTTTTAGAAATCTGTTTATTGTCTTCTTCCTCTTTGGCTGCAGGATGAAGCTGTAAAACGGATCCTTGTTGACTCTGGGACGGCAAACACTCGACTGGTTGCACACTTTAGAAGCACAATTATGCAAAAACAAGTTATCTGCAGGTTGCATAACTTGATGTTTACTCTTGTACATGGTGCATCTATTTCTCAGACTCCTCCATGTGTTTATTTTTCTATATTCCTCTATGCCCTGCTATATTGAGATATTAGAACTGAAAGTCAATTTGCACATTACATATTTTCTGCTCTGTACATTAAGCACATTACAAACACTTTTACTGCCTCAATCTGTGCCAGAAATGTTTTATGTGCATCGTTCTCGACTGTGATTGAAGTAATTACCTGCAAAGCATCATTAAAATATCTGTTTATCCACACTGACGACATGCCACTGAACTCATGATCGCCACGCAGCCGGTCGGCGCGTTTCTGCACAAAACGCTGCACAGCCGAAGCATCATAACCGCGAGGACGACGTGAATAAATCACCTGAAATAAGCTGCTGCCGCGGTCGTTCTCTGTAATTACGCCGCCTCTGTGGTGTCAACACACGTCCGACAACATTTCGTGCCTTTTCTCTGCGTCTTACTCAGAAGCTGAGCTGTAAATTCTGGACGGTTTGAAACGCCACCTGTCAAAAATAAATGTGAAAAACTGCAGAAATATTTCTCCCTGCAGATCTCCAGACGCCCAGAGCCTCGTCTGCGGTCGTGTTCGGGCTTTGGCTTGAGTCACAGCGCTGAGCCCTGAGCCAATACGCATCAGAACCACTAATACTCTGAAATCCAGCAAATTTGTAGCACAGGTTTCTTGGCAGACTTTCTCCGTATCTTATTCACAAGTTGTTCTGTAAATTCTTAATAAAAAGAAGAAGGAAAACGTGGCACAGACACATGTTCCCTCCTCTGAAGATCAAGAACAGAAAAGCACCGGCTGAGTCATACTACTGAACACTGTGCCAGTATTTGTACTAATACTACTCATATTACTCCTCTGGAATCCAGCTGAACCTCGTTTTGTGTTCGCAGCACAAGTTCGTTTCTTGTGTCTTACACAGAAATATTCCCTCTGCAGGTCTGTAGACGCCCAAACCCTCGTCTGAAGCTGTGCTCTGTGCATTGGTTTAAAAAAAGTTTGTGCAAATGTCTGTACGAACACGACTAAAGCTACACCTCAGGAGTCCGGCTGGCTTTATTTGACATCATCTCTCGTCTAAAGTCTCGCTGCATGTCATTCAGTTTTACATTTCTGATTAGGAAGACAAAAATGTGCTAAATACATGTTTCTCCTGCAGATCTCCGCTCCTCAGCTGAAGGTAGCATCGGTAGCTAACGTGAGCTGTGGTCAGACTGAACTTTGGCTTCAAGAATTCCCTGCTTGAGTCACACTACTGAACACTGAGCCAATATTTGTATTCATACTACTGGAGTTACACCTCCAGCTGAACCTCGTCCCACAACACTTCCCGCCTGTCGTCTCTCTCCATCATTTTCAGAAGTAAAATAAAATGAAATAAATCTAGAAGAAACAAAATAATGTCACAAATAAATGTGGAAAACCAGTGAAGCGTTTCCTCTGCAGCTCTGTGGAGACTAAACACCGGCTTGTGCTAATATTTGTGTTACTACTAGTAAAATATCACCTCTGGAATCAACCAGCTTTGTTTGTGCAACACAAGTTTGGCTGTTTTTTGTCTGCATTTTCTCTTCATGCAAGTTATTCTGGATGAAAAACTCCTCTTTCTGTTGTAATATTTCTCCTGGACTCTTAATCCCTCGTCTGAAGTTAGCATCAGCCGCTAACGTGAGCTGTGGTCGCGTTTGTGCTTCGGCTTGAAAGAAATACCTGCTTGTGCAAATACTAGATTTGAAGTTACACAAAGTTTAACAGGTTTAACAACGTTTGTGGCCTGAATTTTCTCTGCATCTTATCAAGACGTTGAGCTTCTTTATAAGTTTCAAACTCCCACGTCGATAAAAAACCTGGAAAATCACAGATGATGAGCACCTGTTTGTGCCAATATGAGCATCATTACTGCTGAAGTTACTTGTTTTTTCAGTTGGACGCTTCTTTTTCAATGTATTTTATCCAGAAGTTGAAAAGGACAGTTTAAAGCTCAGACTGTCAAATCAAAAAGCAGCACATCTCCAGATCCTCTCTGTCGTCAGCATCAGCTGCGGTGATGCTTTGGCTTCATATAAAGCATCTGGTTCTGCTGAACGCTGTGCAAACATTGGCATTGTTGAAGTTGCACCTCTAGAATGCAGCCGACTGGTTATTTGTGTTTGCATGGACTGAAACAACAGCTGAACACAAACGCTGTGTGACAGCCGACCTTCCCTCTGTCGACTACCATGATTAATGCCTGAGTGAGAAAAACATTTGCGTGCTTTTGCATCCGACTCGTGTTCGCCGACAGACAGGAAAAGTGAGAGAGGGTGTGCTTGTCGCCGCGCAGACACGTGTGAGCAGATGTTTTTTTTGCGTTTGCAGCCAATAGAAATCGTTCTAAGACGCGTTCTAATCGGTTAAATCCTTCGCAGGCCGAAGCGCGTTGGAACGTGTGGAGACGTGTGAGAAGCAAAAGGCCAAAAACACACCCTGCAATGGGAACAGACGGAGGCTGGGAGGTGGGAATCAGGGGTTTGATCAGCGCCACATTAATGATGCACTGGGAACAGGCTGCTGTTTACCATCAGAAGGCTGCCGGGCGTCTGCTCACATCTGAATAACTAAGCTCTGTAGGAGGTGTAGAAGACGGACAAATACCAAGAAAAACCTCCCAGAAAGAGACGCTTCCTGTGCTCACAGTCGGGAAGCTAATTTTAAGCAATTATCTTAACGATGATTATTAGTATTTGCTAATCACAGAACAATGTGGGCTATATATCTGTGTTTAACATCAGCATTTTATAATCTACATAAAGGTCCAGTAGCTCTACAATAACACAATCTTTTCCATATTTAGAAGAATCTGTACAATATCAGCAGCACTAATGTAGATGTCTGTTTGGTTTTTTTTAGGTATCTCTACATTTTAGCGTCTTCTGTTTCTGCTGTCACACTGAAAATTCCTCTGCTGCTGTAATAATAAAAGATTAGCTGATGTTAGCAGCGTTTTTAATCAATAACCGATAACAGCTAATCAAAGTTCATTATTGTGACATTAGCCACAGCGTGGTTGCATCAGCGTGAGGAGATTCTGGCTCGACTTGACAGAAGTCTCCGTCATGATGCTAGCTAAACTCCCACAATGCTCTCTGCCACCGGGAACTCTGTCCTCGTGGACCCCAGGTGGGTTGATTTAAGAGTCTAGAGGTCCTGAACCTCCTCAGAGTCTCTGTCATGGTCCCGGTGATGCTAAACTCCCACAATGCTCTCTGCTGCCACCATGAGCTGTAGTCTGAGTGACGCCTCCTCTGGTCTCTAAACAGGAAGAGGCTCCACCTGGTGGAACAACCAGGTACTACAGCTGGTCTACGGTATGTTTACTGACCCTTACGTTTACTTGCCCTGTTGGTTAATATGTTGTTAATTATTAACAGCCAATAATCTACCAACCGTTAACATTCCTCTTTGACAACAAACCACTTGTGAAGTAATCGTCTCGTCTACACCCTGTTTGTCTATTTTTAACCACAGTGAGCTGATCTGAGGATAACAGCCGCCTGCATGAAAAGCAAACACCGAGTTACAGAGCAAAGATTTTCTTTCTGATTTTGTCACACTACCTTCCTCTGACTGAAAACAGGCTGCGTCCAATCAGACGTGCTGCTTTAGGAGCTCCAGTGAAACACCGACTGTGAAACAAAAAGTTTTTCTGTTTGCGACTGTGCTGCTGTGCTCGTCCCCTCTCCAAAGCCTCCAGGTGGAACACATGCATTATTCATGGCCTGTGTGCTCGTTCCAGCCCTGAACCGAAGCCTGTTCTACATAAAATACCTGCACAAACCTCAACAGCACAGTTATGCAAATGGTGTAACGTGATGTGTTCAAGTCACTTCTTGCATGAACTGCTGTGTACTTTAATGTCACCCGAACAAACAAGAAATCAGGATGTTCTGATCTGTTCTCAAATATCAGGATCAAAGCATTTTTTAATTGAACGGAATCAACATGAACTGATTCTGATTCGTTGTTTACGTCTGCTGTCAGGCAGGGAGACGATAGGGATGCTAATAAACTAACTTGCAGCATGATCAGTTCACTGAAGCAGAGTCGTGGTTTTAGCCACCAGGCAGCTCTCTCACATATGATGCTTGTCTTGAACACCTGAGCTCTGGTCGGAGGTCATTAAGCATCACAGAAGTCTTTGTCATGGCGCCCGTTGCTGCTAAAACCCCAAATGCAGACCAGTCCACATTTGCCCTGTGCTCTTATGACGGTTTCTGGACCCCTGATTTGGACTTCAGAGGAAGCTCTGCTGACAACTCTGTAGTAGCTGAAAGCTCCAGAGGTCCTGAACCTCCTCAGAGTCTCTGTCATGGTGATAAACTCCCACAATGCTCTCTGCTGCCACCATGAGCTGTAGTCTGAGTGACGCCTCCTCTGGACTCTAAACAGGAAGAGGCTCCACCTGGTGGAACAACCAGGTTGTACTCGGATACTTTGGTGCGTTAATTTGCTTAAAATGAGATCTTATGACTGTTCTAGAGTGCTTGTAAATTAAACACAGTTGGACAGAACAAATTAAAAATCAACCAGATAAATACTAGCAAGTCATCGAGGTAGAAATGCAGTTTTTTGAAACTGATTTGAAAAACTAAAATACTTGAAGTATCAGTAAAACAAAGTTGGATTGGGACACTGACCGGCTAATCCTTCATCTGCACCACATCTAATAAAACGAATACAGAAACCTGGTCATACTCACATAGGCATCGGGGAAAGCTCTGTACTTGGACGCTAAGTTCTTGTCAGGTTCGGGCTCTTGGTTCTGGAACTGAGAGCCTCCGTGCATGTTGCTGAACAGCGAGGTCTGGATGCCCTCGCTGCTGAAGCTCCTCTGCAGGATGGGGTTGGGCATGGACAGCGGCGAGTCCGCCACGCCGAAGGCCCTGTGGAGGTCGATGGAGCCGGTGGGGCTGAGCAGGCGGGTCGGACTGTTGTTGTGAGGCGGTGAGCCGACGCCGAGAGATGGAGGCCGACTCATCCGGGCCACGTCGTCGGACCCGGTCAGGGAGCCCGACTGGGAGGATGGAGACGAGTTAATGAGGAAGGAGAAGCGATCGAAGCGAGAACCTGCCGGGTCGCCGAGCTCCTTCGAACCAACGCTGATGCGGTCGTTGGAGAGGCCGGTTTCTGGCAGCGAGCCGGTGCGGAAGAGCCCCCGGTGGGCTTTTCCGTTTTCCAGCGTCTGATCGATGGATGAAGACCTGTAGGTGCCGAACAGCATGCTGTTGTCGAGGCGGGAGGACGGAAGAGTTCCGTTTCCGTTCAGCACCATCGACTGTAAATCCTCGGACGAAGGGTCGGAGGGTCTCCTCAGCATCAGGCTGTTGGGGTTGGATGCTCTCAGCGGCAGGTTCAGGCCTCTGGATCCAGACTGGTCCTGCCGGTGATCACAAACATGCAGAAGTTTAAGGTTGGAATCAGCCACATCACAAGAAAAGAGCCTCAACAATCATCTGGTTCCATGTGCTTCACCAACATCTAGCTTTGAGCTGGTCCACCTTCACCACAACGCTTCAGATTAAACTGAATCTGTGACGCCAGATTTGATTAAACACATTTAAAATGACATGATTTACTGCATTTCTTATGTTATTTAGTTTTTTCTGAGCAACATCTGGCACCTTTGGGATTAATAAAGTTTTATCGTCTTTGATCTTTATCAAAAGTGTTTTCTCAGAATCAGCTGCCAAGTTTCTTGCGCAACCAAACAAGCAACTGTGGAAAGCAAATCCAAGTTTTAAACCTTTAAAGAGCAATTAAACTGATCTTATAGTAAATCTCCTTAAAATGAGATTTTGCTTTTATTCTGTTTCTGTCTCGTGCAGCAGGTCTTCTTGCACATTTCTAGTCGTGCTTTTGACATTTCTTTCTTCACAACAAGATTATTTTAACAATAATTAAGTTCTATTTGTGATGCTGACAGACTTGAAAAATTACATTTAAAAGCAGATTTCATCAGAATCAGGAGACAACTTTCCTACACAACCAAACCAGCAGCTTTAAAGTGCAAATGCAAGTTTTTAAATCGTTTTCTTGTTGATCAGTCAAACTTTTATAACAGTCAGTCTTTTTAAAGTTCTATTTCACAGTCGTTTTAATGCATAGAACCAGTCGCGCTTTGAGATTTCTGCTTTCACCGCGACACACTTTAGATGAACTAAACTCAATTTGTCACGCTGACACATGTTTTAAAAAAAAAAAAGCATTAAAAACGTGGCAGCCAACTTTCCTGCACAAACCAGCAACTGCAAAGTTTGCTGATAAACCAACATGTTTCATTTTGTCTGTTTCTGTCTAGTTTTTCATGCATGTGCGTCTATCTTTAAAACAGCTTTTCTCACCTGCGTCTCGTCTCCTGAATGTAAATGATGTGTTCTGTGACATGCAAACTGCTGCACCTCCCTCAGAGCCCTCTGTCTGTCTGATACACTGAATAATTCTGCCATCATACGAACACATGAGGGCAGATTTATGGGCATTTTTCATAATGAGGAGCTTTCATAAAGCCGGTCCCTTGAAAAAGAGATCTTGCAACCTCAGTGGGACTCACCTGGTTAAACAAAGGTTAAATAAAAGAAGACAGTAAGAGTGAATACCTGCGTTTGCATCATGAGCTCCAGAGGAGATCTGGAGTCTCTGGGAGCTCTGAGCCCCAGATCAGCAGGCAGCGTGTACAGTCCGTTCAGGGACTTGGATGGAGATCCGTCCACCTTCTTCCCGTCCGGCACGGTGGCGTTGATGGGACTCTGAGCATCCTCCACGATGGGAGGCAGCGAGGACATGAGCGGCGGGGGGGCGGCCCGGACGCCGGTGGCCCGTGGCCTCAGGGAGGGTCCCATGTTCTTCAGGGTGTCCACCAGACTCTCCATGTCGCACTGGATGGGGGACTCTTCCTCGGGGGAGGCCGGGGGCGTGGACGGGGGAGCAGCGGGGTCGGAGACCAGCTCCACCAGGGTGGCCGTGAACACTCCAGTAAACTCGGACGCCTCGCTGCCGTCGGCTGGAGAGGAGGAGGGAAGCGGCTGCGTCTCCCAGCGGGACCTGATCCTCTGAGACTCTGCCTGTCTCTGGGCTTCTCTTTCACCTGCCGGCTCCTCCCAGGCCACCGGGCTCCTCCTCCACACGGCTTCTTGGCTTTCGCGGCTCAGATCAGCTTCAGTGCTGTCGCTCAGGGTCATGTGCTGCTCTGCGGAGGGGGAGGGGGAGGAGAGGGAGGAGCTCAGGTGTGCTGCAGCCTCGGGCAGGTGAAGGCTGCTGCTGGAGTCGGAGACGTCCTCCTCTCTGCTCGGCCGGTACTGGGTCACCCCCTCGAATCTGTTCTTCCATCTGTACTCTGGAGGCACGTCGAACTCGGAGGCACTCGTTCTGACTGAGTCCACCGAGTCCTGAGCCACGTCCTCGTCACCCACCAGAGAAACTTTACGAAACCGCTGCTTGGTTTCGTCCTCTCTGGGAGGAGACGAGCTCTTGAAGGACAGTTTGGTGCTCAGGCTGCCGTAGCCCGAGTTCATGGTGTCGACCGAGTCCTGGTCGGGTTCTGTCAGCCGGCTGTCTGAAGTGAAGACGTGTGAAGCCGCTGTGGCCTGGAGGGACCTGAACAAGCAGAGATAAACAGGAAAACATGATGACAAACGATGTCAGCGACACTAGACTCATAAATGCAGGCTGATTATTTAATGGCTGAAGGTGCAGACGGTGCTGCAGACGGTGCTGCTGCGGAGGATCAGGGTGTGGCGACCCAGCAAACAATGCAAATCACACAAAGCAGCTTTGCATATCTTCACTTGCATGTAATGGCAAATAAAGCTGACACCTGATGATCACAGCGGCCGTGTGGCTCATCCGCCGGCCGCATTTCTAACGTTTAACGACAGACAAAAGCCGCAGAGTTTTTGCAGAAACTGTAAATGATTCAAATTGTGCCAAGAGGATCGTGTGAACACGAGACAAACAAAGTCACCCAAAGTCAACACGGCGCTTTTTACAGCGACTCTTTGGAAGAGCTTCAGATCGGAGCAGCTGGAGGTTAAACAAAGTGAACGATAAACGAAAACTAAAGTCTGCTGAAGCAGCTCTGTCATTAAAAGTCGAGCAGTCGATCCTCCGTCTGAGTCATTTGACCTTTAGGGATCTTTAAAGGTTGGGTCACGGTATTATTCTGTCAGATACTTTTGTGCCGCCGTCGGCTGCGTGGGCGACCGGCAGCGAAAGGTGAACAGAATACCTCCTCGGTGGCGTCACCAACTGTCACCAAGCTCACAACAAAACTATTCAAAGGTCAGAGGAAGAGAATTTCCTGAGTGAACTACAAACACTTGGCAGCAGCTGCTGTTTGCATCACTGAGGAGGATGATTGAAGGATGTTGTGTTTGCTGCATCCAGAGATGCTGCAGAACCAGTAGAGGACAACCTGCAGCCTGTTATCACAAAGAGGTCGCAGCTGATTTGCATAAATTTGTGGAACGTTCTTGCTCGATGGAGTCATTTCAGTTGAGGAACAGAAACGATAAAATCTGCATGTCTGAAGATTCTCAGTCATCCAGGTCACGGTTGTTCTCGTAGCTTCAGTCTCAAGCTTAAGTCCAGTTGATTAAACCAGGAGAAAAATCCACATCAGTACATGTCTTGTCATGTCATGTTCTCGACACACTTTCACTTTCTTCACTGTGACTAAAATCCTCCACTGTGGGATTAAAAAAGATTTTCTGATCTCATCGTAAAATTCTTTACAGAACTCCAGGAATCACTTTGTGTGTAAATGAGAAACATCTGATGAATAAAAGTCCAGCAGGCGGCGCATCAGGAGGCAAAGCGAGATGCAGAGTGTAAAAAACAGATCATAGCCAACAGAAGAAGTGTTAAAACAAGATGACCTCTGAGATGAACGGACGCTACAGACGACAGCAGACTGGTTCTCTGGATTTACACACATTAAAGTCATAACGTAATAAAAACATTAATATGAAGGTTAGGAACCTCTACGCACTGAAGCCGAACAAACTTTGGTTCAAATACGACTTGAAGCTTCAAACGGTGCCGATGCTTTGGCTGCACTTAATGCTCTTTTTCTTTAGAAATTGATCCGACAATTTGCTATAAATTAATTTAATCGGTTTTAATCTGTCGCGACACTCTTCACACTCCGGTTGTTTCAAATGTGCTTTTGATTCAATTTCAAACTGACCTTTTCCAAACACATGAAGGATTAAGATCCTGTAGTTTCAACCAAGGTGTGGATTTAGCTGAGTCATTTACATATTAGTGATTAAAAACAATATAAAATACGACTTTACTACTAAATAATAAGCCTGAGAACTGCTATGGTCCTAATGTGGAGCTAATCTTCACAGATAGAGAGCATCCTATAACAGATCATCTTCTATAAAAAGCACAATATTAAACTGTAAATAAGAACTGGTGTCTTTATTGCAGCCAAACTGAGTTTTATCAGCTCAGGTCTCGTCTCCTCTGGACGGTTGGACGGTAACAGCTCAGACAGACAAGCAGAGGGTCGAAGAAACATGATTTTAAAGCTCCGGTGTGGTTCGTCTTTCACACCTCCGGTGGAAATCACCTCCTCTTTCAGCGCCTGGCGTTGCAGAACACATTTCTGCGGAGCCACACCTTCACCTGCAGGCAGCGGCTGACTGGCAGTCCTCCTAAAACAGCCAGTCAACGTCTCCAGCTGACAGCGCACAGGCAGACATTTGAATATTAGGTTTCAGGTACGTTCTGTGAACTCGCACAGCCACACCTGGAACATCTGTGCACATACATGTCCTGGGACACATATGGGACAGGGAGGGATCAGGTGTAGAGAACTTCTCATGCAGGAGCAGAACCTGCCTGTTTTCAGAGCAACATCCGCCTCCAGACGGCCGCTCGGTAAATGTTTAACCTGGAGTCTGCAGCCAGCTTTAAACGGCACCAACAAAACAGTTATTAAAGCGTTTGGCTGCATCGCTGTGAAGACGACACACTAAAGCTACAAACTGAGCAAACACATGAAGTCAAAGCGAACAAACGAACAGAGACGAACACCAGCAGCACGATTCAGTCACAACCACAGAACTGATCCGACTGTTGGAGGACTTTGATGGGAACAGATCAGATTTGTTTTGGTTCCTTTTCTCTACGAGGGGTTAATGGATAACTCACTGAGGTCTATCCATCATCTCTACACCTTCATCCTCACCAGGGTCATGGGGGCTGGAGTCTATCCCAGCTGACTCAGGGTGAAGGCAGGTTCACCTGGACAGGTAACCAGTCTATCACAGGGCTACACTTAGAGACAGACAACCAAGCACACTCACATTCACACCTACGGACAATTTACAATCACCAATTAACCTCAGCATGTTTCTGGACTGTGGGAGGAAGCCGGAGAACCCGGAGAGAACCCACGCTGCACGGGGAGAACATGGAGACTCCACGCAGAAAGATCCCGGGTGTCCTCACCGGGACGTGAACCAGCGACCTTCTAGCTGTGAGGCCACGATGCTAACCACTGATCCACCTGCAGCTCTGAGACTTTAAATGACAAATAAATGAAAATATTAAAGGAGCCATGAACCACCACAGACGTCTGGTCTTGACCTGATTTAGTCTAATTACTATGACAATTCGTTAAACGTTGTCCTAACGTGAATAATTAACACCAAGCCGACAGGTTTAATATTAAAGCTGTTATGTTAAGGCCACAACGCGATGAGCAGCTACAAGCTCCAACAGGATTTTACCAGGAAGAAGATGTAAAATGGGGCTTTTTAAAAACTTTTTTTTACAGATAAAGTTCCTGCAGACTTTAAACACAACGTCCAGTTTTTACCAGAATAAATCCCTGTTTACTAAAATGCTGAACATTAACAAAAAATACAGAAACAAAATGAGAGATGTTAAATTTAGCAGTTCTTTGTGATTAGAGTCTGTAAAATTCTTTTTAGTTTGAGTTCAGTCTGTTGGTTTGCAGAGACAGAAAACTACAAATAAACTAAATAAACCAAAAACATTCAGCAGCAGTCAGGAGGTTTGTTCAGACATTCTGGAAATGTTTAACATCAAACTATTTAGCATTTTGATGATTTTTTATGCACCAATTTGTTGCTCTTCAGCATTAATTTAGTGTAAAAACATGTTATTCATGTGAAAAAGAAAGCTTGAGGTGACAACACATGAATCAAACTAAATTAAATGCACGGCTGCAAAAAAATGTAAAATCAAAAAACTAGAAATGTAATTTATAGATTTAAATAAAGATTTTAACATTATTTTGATGAGTTTACAGAATAATTTAACTTTCTCTCCACCTTCAGTTCAGGATTTTAAGTCCTTAAAGTTTGTGTTTCTGCTCCCAGTGAGGTTCATTTAAACTGTAGAAGAACTAATTCCTGAATTAAATGTAGATCTTTGTTTAAACACAGCCTAATGAGAACTTTTCATAACTTTAGAGGACGGTTCTCAAACTCTAAACCTGTGTTCTGGTGTCCTGGCTGTGAACAGGTGGAATCTACCTGTGAGTCCTCCTTTGTTTGGATAATGAACCTGTTCAAGTGTTCAAGTGTTTATGTCTGTCGTAAACTTTCTGTACATTCAGGAAATTTCACACATAGTTTACAGGAGGAGGAGGAGAAACGCCCTGCTGGAGCCGCGGCGACGAGGGAAAGTCATGGAGGTATTTCAAATAAAAGTTTTTACTGGCGAGGGAACACAGCCGAGGTCA
>NW_007579254.1:82924-86647 GCF_000690725.1 Stegastes partitus
TCAGAACAAGAACAAAAATACACACAAAAACAAAAAACAGAAAAAGGAACAAGAGACACAGAATGACCGCAACAGGAAGGAAAATGAACCGACACACAATATAAATACAAAAACAGGAAAACGATCAGAGACACAAAAACAGGAGAGAAAAAACAAAGAGACACAAAACGACAAAAAAAAAAAAAAAAAACTGATACAAAATGACAAAAAAATGACAAAATGAACAAACAGAGACACAAAACCACAACAAAAAAAAAAAGATGAAAAACGGACACAAAATGAACAAAACGAGACAAATTCACCACAAACAGACCCTAGATGAGCACAAAGAGCCAAACAGCAGGTAGAACTCTCTGTGCTTCACTAACTACAGGATGTGCAGGCAGAGCAGCAGCCGACCTCCGCGGCCTCACACACCTTCACCTGTGCAGGTAAAGAGGTTTAACTCGTGTCAGGTCAAGGTGTGGTTCAAAGGCGCTGACAGACGGTGATTTACAACAAAGGAAATTCTCCACGAGTTTGACATTCTGCTCGTGTCTCAGGAAGCCGTCCGTCAGTCAGGACCAGAAGCTGCTGCCTTCAGGTCCGCTCACACCTGGAACCGGTCAGCAGCTCCTCGGGTCAACGTCAAGGACAGACCAGACCACAGCTCAGCAGAAACCAACAGCGCTCACTGCCATGAAGTCCATGTTAAAGCAGAACCAGGACCAGTTTATGTGTTGAATGAATGAATGAATGTTGAGGAATTGAAGCAGCAGCAGCAGCAGCAGCAGCAGCAGCAGCAGCATGGTGGTGGCTTCGCTCTGACAGCTGGAGGTCACAGCGACGATGACGATGATGATGATGAAAGTCAGAAGCACGCAGCTCAAACAAAACCTCCTTTGTTCTTTGACTTGTTTTCACGTTCTGACCTGGAATGACTGAAAATAATTTAACCTCAGCTCTGTTTTTAAATCATTCTCTGAACTTTCGCTGCTTTAAACTGAGTCTTAAACTGTGAACCGTCGTTTCAAACTGCTGTGAAGCTCCTTAAACCAGCTGTACCGGATATGAAACGTGATAAATAACGTTCATATTCTCACGTCAACAGTTCTGCACAAATCCATCTAAATGTTTCCCAAAGCAGGAAACTGTTGCATCACTTTAAACTCTCTCATGTCTCCTGTCTTCATACAGCTCACCTTCTTTGAGCCATAAAAAGACAAAAAACAACCAGAAAAGACGTAAAACAAAGAGAAAGAGACACAAAATTACCACAAATAGACAAAAAACAAAGCAAAAAAATACACTTAGTATGAATAAAACACGACACAAGACAACAAAAAACAAAACACAAAGTAAAGAGGAGACACAGGACGACCAGGGAGTGACGCAAAGGAGACGCACAACGACCACAAAGACAGAAAACAACAGCACAAAGACACACAACGACGCAAACCGGCCACGAAGGATGAAAAATAAAGAGAATGAGACACAAAATGACCACAAACAGACCAACTAAACACAAAAAGACCACAAAAAGATGTACAAGAACACAAACAAAACCACCAAAACACACACAAAAAAATAAAAACAGACACAAAACGACAAGCTGAACACAAAAAGGTGACAAACAAAATGACGCACAAGACTGAAAACAACACAAAACCACAAAAAGACCAAAAAAAACGAAGAAAAAGAGACACAGGAACATCACAGAGCAGCAAAAAACAACCACAAAGACACAAAATAAAAGCAAAACGACACAAAAACTTAAGCAAAGACACAAATCGACCAGAAACAGATGAAAAACCGACAGAGAGACACAAAGCAACACAACTCTCTGCTGCTGTGTGTCTGTCTTCATGAACCTGTTGTTGCCGTGGATACCGTCTTCACCGTCTCTCAGATTAAATCTAAACTTTGCTGCCATCTTGTGGTCTGAATGTGGAACTGCCTGAGAATCAGAAACACTTCCTGATTTATAAACATTCATTCACTGACCAAAGCCGCTTTATGTCAAACTCATGTTGGTTTTCTCTTCATGTTCTGCACATCAGAGGAAGTTCTGCTGCTTGGCTTCAACTTCTGACACTTCAGGTGAAAACAACATGACGGAGCGCTGACACGTCAAACCAGCACAGATTCCTTCACCTGGTCAAGGTGTGCTCACCGACCTGCCTCCCACTTCAAATGCTTGAACCGCCGCCAGCTTCACATTCACGTCTCAAAAATGCTGCCGCGATGCCGAGTCGTACGAACATGCAAATGAGCACGAGTCCTGAACGAGTCCTGAACGAGTCCTGAACGAGTCCGGAACGAGTCCGGAACGAGTCCTGAACGAGTCCTGAAGGCTGCAGGTGTCGGAGGAGGTGAAACCTGTCTAAAGACTCTGCAGACAGTCTGGATTCATATACGTGTGGATTAAAGGAGAAAAAACTGAGAAATATGACCAGAAAATGTAAAATGATGCACCGAAGCAGTGAAATCTGGGCTGGATGTTCTGCTTCTTATGAAAAATGTGAGTTTTAATCAACATTCTGACCAAAATCTGAGCCTCAGACACAGAAATAAGGTTGAATTTGTTTTTGTTCACTTTGATAAAACCTTAATATTCAAACCTGTGGAGTGAATCACTGATTCTACTCTTAATATTCAACAAAACACAGTTACTTTAAACGTGCTGCATAAACAACAAGAACTCGACAGCGTTCTGTTTTTGCGTCTCGTTTTATTAATTATGAGAGAGAAATAACCGATTAATCATTTAGTCGATCATTTTATCAGTCGTTTCAGTCGTTTGTCGAGTAAACATCGATCATACGTCTCCTCAAATCTGCCGTTTTTTCTGTGATTTATATGATGAAGAGTTCAACTGTTGGACTCGAGGAAACAGCGACGTGAGTTTTTAAGAGTTTTCTGATGTTTGAGTTAAAAAGATTCATCAGAACGTCGCCGTCGGGTTGAACAGTAATCGCTCGCCGTCGCTCTGCTGGTCATAAAACAGTTAAACGTCTATGAAGGATGCATTCATCGCACATTTAATCGACATTTAATCAAATGAAGGGCTTCTGCAGCGCTGTGGAGAAACTAAATCAAAAGGATGGGTTTGATCAGGTCGCTCTGCTGAGGAATGCAGTAATGTAATCTATTACACCTCCAACACTCGGGTCACATGACGGCGGCTAATTGGTTGTTTATTCAGCTGCTGAGACGTTTGGAGCGACTTTGTGGTGAAACTTTATTAAAGAGCAAAAAACTAAGATCTAAGAGCGTTACATAAAAAGAGGATCTGTGCTGATGTGTGATTTTATTTAAGGTTAAACGTTACAATATTAATAATGATATTAACTGATCATAAAGTTCATTATTCTCTACAGACATAATTTAAGTATTTTAAAATGTTTAATGAAGGAAATTTAAATGTGTAAAAATGGTGAATTCAGTATAAATAACAATAATCTCATACAAACCATCAGGCTACTGCAGAAATAAAAGCTGTTTGTTATTAGTTGTTTTTTATCATAAAATTACAAGTAAAAGAAAGTTTCCATATTTTAATTTAACTTTAGTGTTAAAGATCAGTTTGTCCAACTATAAAACAATAAATTTACTTTTGAAAATATGCAACGTGTGCAAAATTAAATCTGTAATGTAAAAGGAAAAAAAAAAACAATTAGACAGAAAATGTTGAAAGTTGCTCTGCAAAAAAAAAATAGAGCATTTAAAATGTAAAAAACTGGA
>NW_007579254.1:89556-90131 GCF_000690725.1 Stegastes partitus
CAGAGCCGACCAGCGCTTCAGGTCTAGGACGTGATGAAGCAACACTGCCAGGTTCAGAGGTTCTATCAGAACCCTGCAGGACGTCATCAGCACGCCGACCGACACCGGCGGGAGCAGCTTTGTGATCCGAGGCGTGGGGCTCGGTCAGAGGCCGAGGTGCATTCTGGGTAGAAGTTGTTTCCGTGGGAGCAGCCGACTCGGACCAATCGTCCAGCTGCAGCTCAGGAATGGACGCGATCGGCGCTTTCACGGTTTCATCCGGCGGGTCGAAGCCGTTGGTCAGAGGCTGCCGTGGTTCCGGTCGGTCGGTTGGAACGCCGTCTGGTTGATCCGGGTCAGAAACGGTGAATCCAGACCGGTTGGAGGCCACCGGAGGAGGAGACGGGATGTTGAAGGTGCTGCTGCTGTCGAGCTCCGGCTGAGACATGCTGAACCTCTTCAGGTTGTTCTGATCCGACTTCTGACTGAGGTCCAGAGTCTGGAGGAAGATCATCAACAGCGTGACTCACAGAGCAACACAAACACAACGGCCAAGGTCTCCATGAAAGTAAGAAGTATTTAGCGATATGTAGAAA
>NW_007579254.1:90169-94047 GCF_000690725.1 Stegastes partitus
ATAACAAAAAACATTTTAAAAAGTTAAAAACATTAGAAATATATGCACCGTGTGAACAGTAGTGGTGACTAATTCTATGTTGACGATGAGATGTGATCAGAACATTTCTTTTAAATCCTCCACCGTGAGCTGCTGTGTTCTGGTGTTTGGACTCGAAGCAGCTCATCACTGCTGCTGTTGTTGGAAACATTTGGCCTCATCAGATGAAAACAAGCTGAAGTTTAAAGTCTGTCATTAAGTCTGACTTCAACCAAACTGGTCCAACATGTTGGACAGAAGCTGCACTTTGCTAAATGACAGAGAAACCGTTCAGAACCTGACATTAAGTGAGAGTAGAGCAGCTCTGAGACGTTCACTCACCTCTGATGCAGGTGCTGGTCCGGCGGAGGTTCTGCAGCTTCAGGATGTTGAGCTCTGGCTGCCGACAGCTCGACTGGCGGAGCTCTGCTGCCGTCGGCGCTCTGAGCGGATGAATCCTCCCCCTCTCTGCTCGGCGCTGCAGCTCTGCTGTGTTCAGCCTCCTCAGCTGCTCCTCGGCTGTCAGTCAGAGCTCCTTCTGGGTCGGTTCTGCTGCCGTCTCCGGCTCTGCTCAGTGAAATCAGAGGAGCTGCTGCTGTGTCAGGGTCCGGTCTGAGCTTCCTGGAGGCTTCATGGGAGCTCTCAGAGCATTGTCCCTGCTGCTCTGGGAGTCGCTCCTGTCCATTAGAGGGGGCTTCTGTTTCAGTCCAGTGTCCCTCCGGACCCTCCCCCGGCCTGGAGGGCGGAGCCACGCTGCATACCTGCGGAGCGTTCACCTGCTGAACCGGTGTGGCCGGTAGCTCCTCCCGCCTGCCCTCCCTCCTCTCAGCTTTCACCGCAGGCCGACTCCTGGCTGAAAGAAGCTCAGATGTCCCAGATTTCTGCCCCCAAACGTCCGACTTCAGCTGATTCATCCCCGTTTCTGGAGGCAGCTGCGCCTCCTTCCTGTCGTCGGCCACAGAGGCGTCCTCACCGTCTGGGAGAAGCTCTGACTTTCCTGATTCCTGGCCTCTGATCTGCTGCTCTGTTTCCCTGTCATCGCCCTCATGTAGCGCTGCACCAAACAGGACAGTCTCCATCCCAGCGTCTGGAAGCAGCTCCGTCTTCTGTCCACTGTCTAGCACAAAGTTTTCCTCTCTTCCCTCCACTGTGAACTTCTTTACATCCTCACTTTCTCTCAGCTTTGCATCGAGGAGAAACTCAGATTTTCCCCAACCCTGCAGACGATCGTCCTCCTTCTGGCCTCTGAGCTGTTGCTCTGTTTCACGTTCGTCTCCCTCCGGTTCGTCTTTCACAAACACGACGCTCTTCATCTGAGTTTCTGAAAGGTCATCCGTCTTCTTCCTGCCGTTTACAACAGCAGCTCCCTCTCTCTCCTCCATCATGAGCATCTCTTTATCCTCGCTTTCTTTTTCTGCTGCATCCACAAGAAGCTCTCTCCTCTGACCTCCTGGTTGTTGCTCCGGTTTGTCGTCCTCGTTTTTAACAAACTCGATTTTCTCTGTCTTTGTTTCTGGAAACGTCTCCTTCCTGCGTTCCACCACAGAACTCTGCTCTCCAGCGTCCTCGCTTTGTGTCTGTTTTGCGTCAGAGTCTGTGAGAAGCTTTCCTGGTTCTTGCACTAAAACTTCAGCCTTCCGTTGCTTTACTTCACCAAACACGACGCTCTTTATCTCCACTTCTGGAAGCAGCTCCGTCTCTCTCCGACCATCTACCGCTAAAGTTTCGTCTACAAGAAACTCAGATTTTGCCAAATCCTGCCCATCAGAACCCGACGTCTGGCTCACGACCTGTTGCTGCGTCTCATCTTCCTCCTTCTGAACGAGCCTCTTTACCTCCACCTCTGGAAGCAGCTCCACCTCCTTCCTACCATCCACCACTGAAGCTTCCTCTCTTCTCTCCACCGTGGACGTCTCTTTGTCCTCATTTTCTTTCTGCTTTGCATCAGCAGGAATCCTCTGTTGCTCTCTCTCAGGATGGTTTTTAACAAACATGGTTTTCTTTACCTCCACCTCTGGAAGCAGCTCCGTCTCCTTCCTGCTTTCCACCACAGAAGCTTCCTCTCCTTCATCCTCTCTTTCCTTCTCCTTCACTTGAGCGCCTTCTAAGAACTCAGATCTTCCTACTATCTGCTCTGAAGCTTCAGACTTCTGACCTCCTGGCTGTTGCTGTGTTTCACGTTTGTCTTCCTCACTTCTCATTTTAACAAACAGGATTTTCTTTACCTCCGTTTCTGGAAGCAGCTCCGTCTCCGTCCTGCTTTCCACCACAGAAGCTTCCTCTCTTTCCTCCACCGTGAACGTCTTTGCATCCTCGCTGTCTTGCTGCTTTGCATCTTTTCCTGTGAGAAACTGGGACTTTCCTAACTCCTGCACTTGAGCTTCAGCGCTCTGACCTCCTGGCTGTTGCTCTGTTTCACGTTTGTCTTCCTCACTTCTCATCTTAACAAACAGGACTTTCTTTATTCCTGAAGCTGGAAGCAGCTCCGTCTCTTTACCGCCATCTACCACATAAGCTTCCTCTTTCTCCTCCACCGTGAACGTCTTTGCATCACTTCCTGTAAGAAACTGGGACTTTCCTAAATCCTGGACGTGATCCTCTGACCTCTGAGCTCTGAGCTGTTGCTCTGTTTCACTTTTATCTTCCTCACTTCTCATCTTGACAAACAGGACTTTCTTTTTCAGCGTCTCTGGAAGCTGCTCCGTCTCCTCTCTTTCCTCCACCGTGAACATCTTTGCATCACCGCCTGTGAGAAGCTCTGACCTTCCTGATTCTTGCACCTCTCTGATCCGTTGCTCCGTTTCATGTTTATCTTCCTCACTTTTCTTTTTAACAAACAAAATCGTCTTTATCCGTGTTTCAGGGATCTCCTCTCTACTCTCACTTTCTTCTTCCTTTGCATCACTGCCTCCTAAAACCTCTTCTGTCTTCTGAAGTCTTCCACTTTCATCTTGCTCGCTTCCCGTTTTAACAAACACGACCTTTTTCTTCTCTGGAGGCAGCTCCGCCTCCACAAAGGTCTCCTCCCTCTCGTCCACCGTGAACATCTCCTCGTCCTCGCTGCCGTTGTCCTCCTCGGCGCTGTAGTAGATCTCGGCGGCGCTGCCTTCGTCCGAGCCGACGCTGAGGTACGCCGGGCTCAGGGGCCCGTCCTGCGCGTCCATCTGTCCGGAGAGCGACTCGGCGGGTTGAATTCTCAGCTGGAGAGGCTTCGCGGCGCTCTGCTCGTCCGCCAGCGACTCTCTGACTAGAACAACTCTGCGCTTGGAGTCTGAAACCTGAGAGTCGGTCTCCTGGGACGTTACGGAGTCAGAAACCGGAGAGGCGGAGGCTGGCCTCGGGACGCTGCCGTCTGACTTCACCTGCGAATGCAGGCGGGTCAGCTCTGAGTAAGGAGCCCGACCAGCGCTCGGATCTGTGGAGGCCGAGCTGAGGGAGGAGGGACGGAACCGGTGGTGGACTTCTGGGCTCCTCTGAAGCTGATAGGTTTGGTACGAAGGAAATCTGGAGCTCTGACTAGAACTGGCAGGCTCATTCATCTTCTCATGCAAAGTTGTAACGCGATCGTACGTGGTGCTGGTTTCAGTCTGGAGGGTTCTGACCGTGACGGGTTCGGTTCTGGCGTCCAGATGTCTGAGCTTGCTGCGGATTTCAGGTTTGTAGAGCGAAGACGGGGTTTGAGTTGGAGGTTCGAGGAGCGAATTTATGACCTCGGAGGTGAAATTCTCGGGGAAAAGCGTCTCGTACAAAGCTCCGTAGACAGCATCCGGGGCGGCGCCTCGCTTCTCAGGTTCTGCTCCAGTTTTGGTGGTTTCAGGAGGAGAACTTTCATTTTGGGAAGCTGAGACTTCATGACGGGC
>NW_007579254.1:95760-97983 GCF_000690725.1 Stegastes partitus
TTTCAGCTCCACGATCAAATAAAAGCCTCCAGTGTTACCTCCTCTTTCTCTTCAATCCCAGAGCCGTGGAGACCAAACGTGCTGCTGGAGAGACTCTCCTCATCTTTCTTCTTCCTCTTTCTGAGGCCGAAGGAAAAGGTGGCGAATTTTTTGGGCTTCCGGAGATCCAACTCCGAGTAGCTGAACTCTTTACCCTGAAAGAGACGCGAAAATAAACATAAGATGCTGAATCTCAAGTTAGTTGTTGCACAAATAAACAAAATCACCACAAACCTGTACATTATAACTACAGCCTGATGTTTGAGCAAAGTCTCCCTAAATTCTGATGTTATTTCCATTTTTGTCAGAGTTAAGGTGGAAACAGGCTGGTTGTGTCGGAGCCTAAAGGCATTTTGGTTGATGTTTAAGGTCACAGGTGAGAAACAAAAAAGGTTTGAAATAATTTAAAGGAACATTCACAGTGAATTCAGGTTTACGTACATACAGTTCAACAGCGATGGATCAAGTTATTCAGTTTGTTTGATGCACTTAAAGCACATTTATGGATAATGAACTCCACAAATTCATCAATAACTTTAGTAATATGTGACTTTAATCACTGCTTCTGGACAACAAATAGATTCTGATGCAAGAATAAACCGCAACAAACTTTTATTGAAGTTCATTAATGTGTCTGTTTGTCTCAGAGTAAAAACATGAACCAAATTACTTTAAATTATTTGGAAAAAAACCCACTTTCTGGCACCTAAACTCGACTCGGCACCGCCGCCGGCTCTGCTACATGTGCTGCAGGAAATCCTCTGTAAACAAACAGGGAAACAAAAAGCTGCTCTGTTGGACAAACTGTGATGCTGCTGCTTTTAAATTCATCCTTTTCATGCGTTATTTCCCGCAGAAGACAGTTTTTACATCCCTGGATATCAACACGATGGCTGATGCCAATAACATCCGTCAGCGGACGTGTTGATCGGCTCTCGCTGTGATTGTTCGCTGTGATTTTTAGAGTTTTTAAGGCTTTTATCTGCACATAAAGGCCCTAATCTGTCATCTTAAGAACACAAGTTGCTGCAGCTCCCAAATCTCGGCTTTTATTAGCTAAAATATAAACCGACCACACACGTCTAATCTGTTTAAACCCTCTCTAAATGTTCATTCAAAGAGCTGCCAACACAGCGGTAGGAGTGGGAGTGTTGCACCACGCAGATAATCCGGTCCTCACACTTATAAACAAGGAGAGAAAAGAAGTTGACACGCCAGCTTCATTCCAAAGACCTAAAGCTGCTCCACCCTGGAATAAAATGAGAGACTAGTCCAACACGATTTACTAACCAGCGGTTTGGACAAGTTTACGAAACGTTAAACAGAAAAACGTCCTCTTTAATCACTCCGGCAGCTTCATGTCATCACAGCGATCCAACGAGAAGCAGCCAGAGGAGGATCATTCTCTTAAATGTGACGTTTCAGAATAAAAGTCTCGGAGTCTCCGAGGCTTCGTCACCAACAATTATACTGTAAAAAAGTGTTTTTGTGACTCAGAGACGTTTACGTTGCCGAGCCGTGATGACAGAGACGAATGGAACACAGTCCCGTCTGACAGATTCTCCTTCTGGGTGTGTCGGCCAGAAATTCCTGCGATGGATAGTTTGAAAAGTATGAAAAGCAAAAACCAAAACAATAGAAGTGGAGGCTTAGCCGAGGTGAAGTAACGATTCACCCAAAGCCCTTCAAGCTCCTTAAAGCAGGTGAGTTAGCAGCTAAAGCTCGCGTTAAATAAAAGGTGTGGATGCAGGTCGCACAAAACAAAACCAACGCAAACCCCTTTTTTTGTGATCTGCGTAAATCTGAAAGGTGTTTGAAAGTTTGTGTTTTTAACTTTAGTGAAGCAGAATCAGCCTCGTGTTGTTAAAGTTCAACATTTAGTCCCAAAATGCAAAACCAGAAACAAAATGACAGAAGATGGACAAAAAAAAAAACCAGACAAACCTGAGACTAAACTTCCCCAAAACGAGACGACGACGCCGATGAAAAAACATTTCAACAGAAAATGACACCAAACAAGAGAAACAAACACAAAATGAGAGAAGAGAGAAAAAAAAAACGACCACAAAGACACAAAACGACATAAACAAGACAGAAAACGATGCAAACGAGACGGAAAGTGACAAAAACGAGACAAAATTATATGAAAGAAACAAAACAACACAAAATGAACACAAACAAGAC
>NW_007579254.1:100447-110301 GCF_000690725.1 Stegastes partitus
AATGGACTCTAACTTTTTTTTTTTTGAGGGTAAAAACACAAAAAATTCTCACAACATTTTGGATTTTCTGTTCCTAACTTGACTCTTTACTGAGTAGAGCCACAAACGTTTTGACTCTTTATTACTGTTGCTACGGTTACATCAGGTCACGATGTGAGCTATGTTGAGTGCTAAGGCCCGAAGGAAACTCGTTTTGGGCTAAAGGTGCCGCATGCAGCTGCACATCAACAACAAATACACAAGAAGCACAAAAACAACCACAACCACGACATCAGTCAAAACACCGACGTCTGCATTCTCTAAATTATTACGGCTCCGACACAAACCAGTGCAGCTTCATTCATCAGTGAGCCAACTAACGTTTACCACAGCTGACATCTACGGAATAAAAAATAATCATATTAAAAGAAAAAGAGGATAGACAAAGATATTTAACTACTTATTTGTCGTCTCCTCGGTGTAAACACTGCCTGCAGTTCAAGATTCATTTAGTTTCTACATAACCTGTTCGGTACAAACAGCACGTTTTTAAATGAGAGAGATTCTGACGAACTATCGTGATTTTTAGCTGCAAGTTTTCTCACAGACGAGTAGTTCAAGGGGAGTTGGAAGTGTGAAAATCCGACTGTCTTCTGCCTGATAGACGGCATCATTTTGGAGAATTTTTCATGTTTTTCAAATCAGAAGGAAAGTTGTGCGACGGAGCGGTTCTCCATTAGAGAATATGTATAAGCTTACATTACGTTCTCCTCTGGTAGTGAAGATGAAACCCTCCCTGAAGCTGTTTGTTTTATGCTTTTCAGCTCTCTGCTGATCACAGCAGTCTGACCTGCTGCTGTCACACACTCCTCATCATCAGCTGAAGAATTAAGACGTTTCAGAAGCATTGAAAACCTTTATCTTTGCCACCTGAGCTACAGGGAAACATGCAGGTGAGTACTGAGCTCAACGTTGCTGCTTCTTGGAGCTCTGGCGCCCTCTTGTGGAGCAAACAGGAAGTCTGCAGGTGTTTTTTTTCACCTGTTTTTCTGCTTAAGCCTCCTATTACCTTTGGGGTCAATTTGAACTCGTTCAATATTTAAAATCTCTAAATAAGTCATTGACATATTTGTTCAGTTTTATTTAAAGGGCTATTTACACAAACACTGGGGTGACAATTTTAATTGTGATATTTTCTGGAGGTTTAAATTGTTGGGGTCAAATTAAACCCAAGGATAAAAGATGTCAGTAAATTTGAAGGCAATAGGAGGGTTAAATCTGTCATAAGATCAGCTTCAGACACAAGAAAGTCTGAGCAATGCATATCAAATCAAACCACAGCCCTGCAGACAGAAAGCATTCAGCATCATAAAAGCCTTCGTTTGACTGTAAACAGACTTGTTGTGGCGTGGCGCCCTCTACAGGAGGTGTGGCCCATCTGCAGCCTCTCACCTGAGTCGGGTTCAATAATAACACATCGATAAAGACTCGTGGGAGCGTGAAGGGGTCGACGTTGTGCAAGAAAGACCCTGCAGGGATCCAGCAGTGCACAGCTGGAATGAAGCGACCGTTAGAGGGGAAGCTCATAAAACCAGATCCTGTCGGGACACGTTCCTGATAACGCTCGGAGAAAACCCATCGGCCCGATCTGCACCTGAGAGCGAACAGGGATCCTGATGGAAGGCTCGGTTCAGTTTTAGGGACAATAGGCTCTAATTCAGCATCAGCTTCTGACACTGGAGGAGATGTTTTACACACGACGAAGCAGCGAATGCATCATAATGTTTCATAACGTGTGCTGAGAACGTGGAGCTGCTGAACCAGGATCCTGACGTGGATCATTCCTGCTGCTGCTGCTGCAGGGGATCATTCCTGCTGCTGTCAGCCGGCCTGAGAACAAGAACTAACCGTCAGGCTGCTTCTGGTCGACGTCTCGTTGGAACAGATTCCCACCTGAACTCGCAGCTGTTTATCTGATGAGGTGAACACATGCTGCTGCTCTGATTGGTTGAAGGTCTGTACAGGTGTGTCGGTACCTGTTCAGGAAAATGACCCGAGAGGTTCAGGACTGATTCCACATTCGCACGTTTCTCTGGAGGTGACAGGCTGGCGAGAAGCCTGCAGGCAGCAGAGTTACAGGTTTCGACGCTTTAGTTTTGACTCTCCAAGGCGATGTTTTTATTCCATTACTGCTCCAGCTTATTTAAATCAGGTCCAGATTAACTTCCTGATAGACAAAAACCCGCCAGCGACTTTAAAAATCATGTTATCGTTCAAGAAACCGCCAAAATTACACCATTTATCTGAGCCAGAAACTGTTAGAACGTTAAAATCAATAAACTTTCGACCCACCAACAGTCCTCCATCGGCTCCGTTGTGGAGATTTAACAAAATCTGAGCTTTAAATTCTCTCATTTAAAAATGTTCCCACAACAAACTGCTTGTTCGACCTGATTCTGCAAAAAAAAAAACTAGAAATTCTGAGCTCATTGGTGCAATTGAAAAGATAATAATAATAATAATAATAATAATAATAATAATAATAAGAGGTGTATTTATAAAGCGCTTTCACATAATCCAAAAAGATAAAAACACAGGTTTGATAGAATATATAAGTTAAAGTGATGCAATTTAAAATGAGTTCAAACAAACATGTATGCGTACAACACCGAGTACCAGCACATAGAGAGAGGACAGGAAAGACCTTAAAGGAAGGCCAGTGGGTTTTTAGCAGTTTTTTAAAAGCCTCCACAGAGTCAGCAGATCTACTGGCAGCTTGTTCCAGAGCTGAGGAGCAACAACCTCCAGATTTAAAAAGGGAGGAACAAGAAGCTGTGACTGATTCCACACGAGGAGAATCCAGGAACTCTGTGGTTGAGGTCCAGGCAGCGTTTCCACAGAGCAGAGAGGAGACAAGAATAAAAACCAACTAAAAACACCAGCAGAAGGCCATCTGCAGGACGTGGAGCCTCCATGTGTTCAGGTGGAGGAAACACCTGCAGACGTTTGTCAAGTCCTGGTTTTCACAAAATAATTAACTAAATAAATTTCACACATCCGACTTCACAAACATGTATAAGATGTTAAAGAGAGTTGATGTTTTATCTGCAAACAGTATTAAACATGTATGGAACGTATACAGAACGTATTGTTGATGTGGGACACGGTTCTGTTTCTGGTTTGTCTGTTTCCTGATTCTAACGAAGTCATTTTGACAGTCTCTGAGCTCTCTCTCCTCCTCCTTCATGTTCTGGCTCCACAGAGCTGCAGAAACAGGATCAGAAACGCCTTTTTCACACCTTCAGCTTCACAAACTTGGACCAAAGCTGCGACTAAAGTGAACATCTTTAACTTTTACTACAAAATATGTTTCTGTGATCGTCACACTTCAGTCAAACAAGGTGTCTGATTATATGTTTGCCAGTAAGAATAAAAAAAAAAGGTTAAATGTTCAATGTTAGTAACAGAAACAGGTGGAGCGCTGAGTTTTACAGGCAGAATATTTACACTTTAAAACAAAGACAAGGCCTCATTTATCAGTAAGCTGCTTGTCAGATGTACTTAAAAAAAAGGTAGAAACAAACGGTATTTTTCAACAGCTCCCAGGGAAAGACGATCAGACGGTGTGAGCTGACCTTGGCTCTGGAGGCGGTGGCGTACAGGGAGGAGCGTTTGGTGTCCGAGGAGATGCGGTCGGTCCAGGACTCTCCGTCCTCGGTGGGTTTACTGGCTTCACCGGCACTGAGGGAGAAAAAAAAAACAGTAAAGTATGTGTTAAATCCATCTTTATATCGACTCCACGTGTAGAAGTTTCTCCATCTTCTGCTCCGTCGGCTCTGATGTGTTTGGAACTTTTTCTTTGGCATAAACTTTGGATATTTAAAAAGGTATTTGTGGAATTTTAGAGTGAGTTCTTCCTGAGAGAGATATTTTTTCTCATAGATTTCTATACATTCAGACTTTTTTTTAGCGCCCTGCTGGCTGGAAGAACAAAAGTTGAAGTTGTGTTGCGTGAACGTTTCAGAAACATTTCTCCGCCTGTGCTGCTGGTACTAGTCGGTGGAACAACTCCACAGGCAGCTCGTCCTGTTTGTGCCTGAAAATCCAAATCTTTAATCCTTTGAGCCCCAAAAAAAACACAATTTAAAAGGAAATGCTGTTTTTAATTACAACGTTCATCAGATCAAGAAACTGTGAAAACCAACGGTCCTCGAACTACTCATCCGTCGGGACACATTAAATCAGGATTTTCACTTTATTCTACATGTCTGATTAAAAAATTAGTGGAAAATAGACGGTTTACACGAATGAGATTCTGTTAAATTAAAAAAATTCTGCACTTCCATCTGCAGCCCAGAGCGGGTCAGCACCTCAGCTACGACCAACAGGCAGTAGAAAACAATTCGAGGAACTTTCGGCTGCACTTGACGTTTTTGTTGAGATTCGTTTTCCGTGGAGCTGCACGACTTCACATCGCAGGAAGGAGCAAATCAAACACCCAGAAAGAGCTGCTTAGAGTTCAGAGGGTTAAAAAGAGGAACGACACTCTGGTAATCATCAATCAAACGGGTGAATCAGAGCTCAGGGAATGCTGAATAAAACCGGCTGTGCAGAAAGTGACTGTTTCTATGAGCAGCATTCCCAGCTGAGTACGACTGTCACACAGAACAAAGGCCGATTAATCCACCGGGCTGCTGCAAACCCAGCGTCTGCTGCCAACGCTAACGAGCCACAAACCAACAGGAGTCACTCTGGTTCGATCACAGTCAAGTGAAACAGTCGATCTGTGTGCATCGGAGTCGACGGCGGCTCCATCGATGTCATCTCGTCTAACAAGCCGCACAAAAGGTCTCTTTATGCAAACGCACACGTTCATTTACACAACTGGAGGAAACAGGAAGTGAGATGACAGGCCAACAATAGCAGCAGCTCGCCGACGAGTCGCGCTCGTGTGTGCAAACAAAGGCAGCGTTTTATTGATGCTCGGCCTTCTGCTGTCACACCGACAGGCGACAAGTGTTCAGGGTCGTCTATGTTTGCAGCTCTAATGACTCGGAGCCGACACGGACCTGAAATCTGACCGAGACGGACGAGAACGCTGCACAGAAACTGAACCAAACCTGGACCAGGTCTACAGCAACTTCAGTTTATTTATGAAGCACAGTTCTACCTCCAGACTGTGAATGTTCCAGAGGTCCAGGTCCTTCAAGTCCACAGAGGAGGGTCCAGATTGATCACCTTAATGGACTTTTTCCATCATTTCTGAGCCTCAGAACTTCATCAGTACAGCAGATAGACACATGACATTTAGGAGGAAGAACACATCTGGGTTCTGCTAGAACCTGACACCAGATCAGTTCTACATCCATCCAGGTGTCTGAACACTGGACCTGGTTCTGTTCATGTCCTCTGTCAGCAGCTGGTAGCATCAGTATTATGGGATGTGTCATAGTGGTACCAGTTTAATGTCTATGACACAGAGTCATAGAAACAATCAGTGGTACCCTGGATGTGGTTCTGGTTCTGATCAGTCACCAGAGGAAACTTTACAAAGTGCATTCTGGGTAAACGTTCCAGACTCATATCAGCATGTGTGATGGTGGTGGGTCAGAACCAGTTCTAGACGATGGAAGGACCGGTTTACCTCCAGCTGATCATCTTCTCTTTCTAGCAGAGGATGCTTTAACGTTGGATGTAGAACTGACCTGGTGTCTGGTTCTACCAGAACCCAGATGTGTTCTTCCTCCTAAACGTCATGTGTCTATCTGCTGTACTGATGAAGTTCTGAGGCTCAGAAATGATGGAAAAAGTCCATTAAAGTGATCAATCTGGACCCTCCTCTGTGGACTTGAAGGACCTGGACCTCTGGAACATTCACAGTCTGAAGTTCGAGCTACAAACCAAAACAATGAGCAGTTTGTGAGATAAAAACCTGTTTGTGTAAGAAAAGACATCGTCAGATAAGAGGACGAGTCCCGTCTTTGTCCCCGGGTGACAGGAGTTTACACGCCGAGGAAACCCAGAAACAAGCAAAGCCTTTCACTTGATCTTGCCCAGAAGGAATCTGACGAATGCCTCCACCTGGAAGACGTTCAACAGGATGAGGTGAAAGCAGCTGCTGCACTTTCTCTGGCCGTGCACGAAAACATGACGTTTGTCTGGAGAGGCTCCGCTCAGACGTTTGCATCAGCACACAGACGCTTACTGCAGTGAAAGCACACGGTTTACGCATGCAAACAACACGGCTCATCTGCTCGGCGTGTTTCTGAAGCGCGGCGTGTTTGCACGGTAAACATGGAGGCTCGACGTAAACACCAGGAACAGTTGAAAACATCTGCAGACGAGTGCCAGAAGTTAAACACCTACAGAAGATCGTTAGTTAATTAGCAAGCTGCAGAAGGATGGACATGCATGTAAAAAAATAAAAATAAAATCACAAAAATTACAGTTTATTAAAGGCAGAAGCTTTAAGAGCTCACCTGGAGCGTAAACACGACCCAGATCAGTACATCTCATCTCGTTACCTTTATTCTACATGTCTAATTTTAAAAAATCTGCAAAAAGGGAAGCGTTTGCTTTAATCAGATTCTGCAAAAAGCAAAATATTCTGCATTATTTTGTGAAATGAAGAAGCTTCTGGAGACTCGGCTGTGACCAACAGTCACATCAGGAAAATTCAGGGACTTGGTTTGTGCCGAGCAGATAAATATGGAAGCTGATTAAAAATGGAAAATATCTTCACACAATTTAATTTTCCAGTGTTTACACCTGAAAAAGTGTTGATTCCTGGTTAATTTCTGCAACAAAAAAAGTGATTACAAAACCTTTTTATCATGATTATTATTATTTCTTATGACTTATGGCATCATCACGAGTTCTTCTTCATGCTCGTTGTGCCTCCATGGAGCTGCAGGACTTCACAGTGAAAAATGAGTCACACTGACTGAAAACGAGTTCAAGGTTTAAATATTCAAAACAAAACTACAAATTGGAACTATGAGGATAAAACACTGGAAAATGCTTTTCAGTTTACCTGTGGACGACCTAATTAGTCGTGCACAAGTTATTTGTGGAAGCCTGAACGCTGCTGCCTTTGTGTGTTTATGCTGAACAGCGTTAAGCTGCTCCGGCTGCTCCACCCTGTTTAAATATAGATGGATGAACGAGTGAACGTTCAGCGCATCAGGGAGCGAAGTAGGTCACTGCTCGGTTTTATAGTCACAGTCTGCGATGGAAAAGTATGTCAAGATTTCACAGACACACAGAGACAGGTTTGGATTGTAAAAAAAAAAAAAAAGTCGCTGTTTTATCTACTGATGCTGTAAAAAGCAGCGTCTGACTAGAACTCCATAAAACATTATGACAGGATGAGAACTGGTGCTTGTTCTGCTCCTGGTGGCGTAAAACCTGTGACGCTACGCCAGCTCTAGATGACATAAGAGCTGCTTGTTCTGCTTCAGACTGGATATAAAACGCCGGCTTTTTGGCTTTTTTTTTTAGGCGATCTTTCTACTTTTCTGCTGCATGAAGCTGCATCTCAATGACTCTCACTGCAACGCCATTAAACCGGCGTCATGAGAGTTTTTGACGGCATAATAAGTGGTAAAAAGCATCTTTATACATCTCAGAGTGACAGAAAAAGGGACATTTTGGCGGCTTTTGACGGCATAGAAAGTGGTGCTCGTTCTGCTTTTGAATAATCACTTGCAGGCTGTAGAAAGCAGCTAACGGTGAGAGACGTGGCACTGGTTCGGCTTTTCAAAGTGGAAAATCAGCATCTTAACACGTTTCACTGCAGCAGTGCAAATGTCATTTAAATGAGATCAGGCCTGAGGTCTGTGTCACGGTGCCCGCTGTTAGCTAAGCTCAGTATTAAACAGTGAGAGGCTCCACCTGGTGGAGCAACCAGGTACTACAGCTGGTCTATGGTACATTGTCTGACGTGCACGACCTCCTTCTTCTGACTTATCGATTACAATATTTGTTGAATTAGTAACCAAGTTGAGAACACGTCCAAAATCAACCCAAAAGCTAGCTGCAGTTTCGTCTTAAAACAAAGTCCAGAACCGGTCTAGAATCAGCACAAAGGTTCCACTAAACTTGCATCAGCTCTCATCAGAGGTCCTGAACCTCCTCAGAGTCTCTGTCATGGTCCCATTGCTGGTTAAACTCCCACAATGCTCTCTGCTGCCACCATGAGCTGTAGTCTGTAGACGCCTCCTCTGGTCTCTACAGGATTAAACAGGAAGAGGCTCCACCTGGTGGAACAACCAGGTACTGCAGCTGGTCTACGGTACGTTTACTGACACCCTTCATCTTCTGCCTTATTGGTTAAGACATTTTTAATCTGTTAAATTATGAACAACCGATCATTAACATCAATCTTTGATTTGCCGCCTCCAGTGTGAACTAACGGCCGACGAGCGGCGGACCGCTGCAGCGTTCACCTTCGTTCTTTCCAGTAAATAATGAGAATAATGAGGGCTCTTTGTGAAAACACATTCCTGCAGGATTAGCTGACAAAAGCTAAGTGGACTCCTTATCGACTCCTCGTTTGAACTCGTGTCGGACGAAGGAATGTGCAGGAGAGCAGCACAAAAGCACAGTTCTGTCCGATCAGTCACTGAACCTTCTGTGTGAAGGACAGCAGATGTTCTCCACCACCTGGAGCCAATATTTCTATAATATTTCTATACGATCAAGAACAACGACGTGAACATTGAGTTTACTGACAGAACCATCACCAGCTCCGTTCCCTCAGCACTCTATCTTCTATCATAAACACCTTGTATTTCCGTCAGCACACGCCGAGTTTATGTAACGTTCGTGTCACCTTGTTTACTCTCCGCCAGGTCAGCGGTTGCACAACACCGTGACTCATCGGAGCTCAATGGATCTGAATCATGCCGAAAATTCAAACACAATGGAGCCGAAACATCCGAGCTGTGACTGTGACAAAGATGTAACCGGCCGGTGTCGTCCCGCACAAAGCCCACGTGTTGGTTTAATTGATTAGCGGCTGCAGGTTAATGCAGCAGGCATGTGGAGCGGCAGGTTTCTCCACAGCACCTCCACTAATCCACAGCCGGGCCGAGGAACCCGACAAACCCTGCAACAGGCTCAGATCTTGGGTGTGTTCGGCCTGTTTGAACTTAAAAAATCCTCCTCGAGTGACTTTTTTAAAGCAGACACGGTGAAGTTTCAGACAAATCCAGCGTGACTTTGACATGACGGTGACCCGGAGGAAAAGTCCAGAATCAGAACACAGGACAGAACAGGAAGGTCTGTTTCTTAGAGCCTGAAATCCTCCAGATTAAAACCCTGAACAGACGACAAACAGAGGTTTAGTCTGGGTTTGGTTCTGTCTGGGACGGTCATTTGTTTGCAATGTCAACAATTAAAAATGGATTTATGTGCCGTGAATGTTCTGAAACTGTTGATGTAGTTGGTGTCTGATAAACGTTACTGACCGTCTGTAGACGTCCTGGAACTGCTTTTAACACAATTAGGATTCTGTACTTTCCTACTACGATGTATATTCTTTGAATATTCTTTGTATATTTTTATATTCATGTTCATATTTTGAAGACATATTTTTCTACTTATATTTATCTTGTATTTTTTTCTTATGTTCATATTTTTATTGCAATTTTTTCTGCTTTTATTTATCTTATATTTGTCTATTCATGTTCATATTATTAGGACATATTTTTCTACTTTTATTTATCTTTTATTTTTATATTTATGTTCATATTTTTATTACATATTTTTCTACTTTTATTTATCTTATATTTGTCTACTCATAATCATATTTTTATTACATATTTTTCTGCTTTTATTTCTTTTATTTTTATATTTATGTTCATATTTTTATT
>NW_007579254.1:111205-114713 GCF_000690725.1 Stegastes partitus
TCACATGGACAAAGAAAAGGCCTTCTGGAGGAAAGTTCTGGTCAGATGGAACAAACACTGAGCAGAACCATGTCTGGAGGAGAAAAGGTGAGGCCTTCAACCCCAAGAACACCAAACCTACCACCAGGCATGGAGGTGGCAGCATCATGCTCTGGTTCTGGTCTGCTGCCAGTGGACCTGGAGCTTTACACAAAGTCAGTGGAACCATGAAGAAGGAGGATTAAAACCTGAAACCATCAGCAGAAGGTTGATCCTGGACACACGTGGATGTTCCAACCAGACAATGAGCCCAAACACACATCAAAGTGGTGAAGAAATGGTTCCATCAGACTGAATGAAGGTTCTAGACTGGTCTCCCCAAAGTCCAGACTGGACCCATCCAGAACCTGTGGACTGATGAAGAAACAAGTCTGAGTCAGAAATACGACGAGTTTAGTTGAACTTCTGTCCAGACGTGATCTTCAGACGTGGATGGAAACTTTGGTTCATGGCCGTATGCTTCAGGTTCTTTAGAAAGTGTTCAGACGAGTCGGTCACGACGCGTTTGGAGTTTTTAAAGACCGACGAGAACATATCGAATCAAACATGTTAATATTTTGTTGAGCGTTTCATTCTGGTAGAATCAGCGCTGCATCTACTGGTTATGGTTCACATCATCGTGATCAGTTCGTCTCAGCTTCAGGAAACAGAAACAGCAGCTGCCCAAAGCCGAGGATGGTTTGTTCACAGTCACGTGACAAAGTTCCTACATTTGGTGGAAACCAACGTCTTTATTCTGATATATTGGGAAAAGCAAACACGCGATCCAGTTTGAAATCGTCCGTATTAACGTGACAAACGGCATCTAAATCAGACTGTTTGTGTTCTTTGTGTTCTGAAACAGGTCCAGCTACGTAGAAAAAGCAGAATCAGACGTTTATCACAGCTTCTCCAGCATCTCCAGCTCTGAGCATTCTGCATGAGCTCAACACAAACCTGCTTCTGAAGCCTCCAGACCATAACTTCTGGCTGCTCTCCTGACAGCTTTGCACACTTCTCTGCGGGACAATAAAGCAAAGCAGCAAAGCCTCAAACGACTGCACGTGTAAGTAACGTTAGTTTTATACTAATTTCATCATCGAACACTGTTGATGATGCGTTCGTGTTTGTATGAACAGGGAACATGTTGGACCAGCAGTGGGAGGGCAACATGAGGAGGCCTGACCGGACGTCTCAGGTGTTTCAGTTTGACTTTTTTATGAAAAGATTTGAAATAAATCCTTCAGCTGTGAGGAAAAGCATCGACGAGCGGTTTTAAATGATGACTAACGCGTCCAGAGCCGGGACATGCTGACAGATTTAAGTGAGCAGCTTAAAAACAAAAAGTCTGAAGAGCTCCAGAACTTCATCCCGTTGTCTGGAGGTCACTTTTACAATCAGAATAAAATGCACAAACCTGACCTGCATGGGAAGCTTAAAGAGCGTTACAGAGTGGACACGTAGCCACAGAGCAGGGCTACAGGTCTCTGACCACAGTTTAAAATCAGCTTTTCAGGAGAAGCAGCAGCAGCAGCTCATATCTGTGAAGCACTGAGCTGGAAGCGTCATGTCGGGATCAGACTGAGCAGCCTGCAGCCACTGATCCAGCCCCGAGTTCTGCAGTTTAAAATAACGAGTCCTTCTGACGAGGATCCGGCAGAAGGTTCATGATGCTACGCCAAAGGAAAAAGAAACAGGCTCAGAAAGAAGAACTGAAGCGTTACGGAGCAGCAGGAACGCAAGAAAATCCTCCTGCAGCTGCATGGAAGAGGTTAAAAAATGTGAGGAACTGGTGGATGATGAAGCCAAACAGCATCAGCTGGTCCTGGTCCCAGTGGGAGCTTCTGTCCACAGCACGTCGTCACATCTGCTCATCCTCTAGTGAAATGAATGAAGGAAAAAGCTCGTCTTCTGCATGATGTTAAATATATCAGCTGTATCTCTACTGTTCACACTGAGTCGTGTCTTCTGCTCGTGAAAGGATGAATTCATCAATAGATGGTAAAAAAGGCTGCAGGTGATGATGTGTGCATCCACTGAGCTCCACACTGGAAACGTGTGGATTCATTCACACCTGCAGGCTGTTTCCACCACTTACAAGCCACAGAGAACAAGCTGTAAAAGCTGCAAACACGACCTCAGAATCAACTTCAATCCTGTGCAACTTAAACTACAAAGTCCTCATTAGAAGCTTCTAGTTGATGCAGCTTCACTAAACTGGCTCCATGTTTTCATTTGAAGAGCAGGATTTCCAGTCTTCTCCTCTGTCTGAGCATGTGTGGACGTTTTCAAAACGCCCCAATTAAAATCACCTTAGAGCTCATTCCTGTAGCTTGTTGGCTGAACAGAACCTCATTTAAAATTGTCATGAAATAAAGTTAAATTAAAACGCATGCAAACATCATTGGAGTGTTTGGACAGTGTTTTCCTGCAGACTGCTGACCGTGAACGCACCACACGCCACATGCACGGACACCACGGCCCGACGGGACGCCCTGTGCATACCTGAGCATCTGCTGCCTCTCTCCAGGTGACTTCTGCTGCTCCGAGCCGCTCTTGGGCTTCAGCCTGAGTTTGGGGAACTTGAACTTCTTCCTGTCCGCGTCCTGCCTGTCCGCCTCCTTGTCCGCGCCGCCGTCGCTCCTGGAGAACAGGCTCTTCAGGGACTTCATGCCGGAGCTCTTCTTCGCCATCTCGGAGCGCACAGGTCGCCTCTCGGCTGCAGAGACCCGCCCGGATGCTTCTCAAGGACAGCCGCCGCCTCGCTGCGCGCAGCAGGTAGAGCTCAGGTGTGTGGCCACGCCCCCTCCGGTGTGACACCCACAACAGAGGGCCACGCCGCTCCGCTCAGGTAACATAGTTCACACAGGCGGAGAAGAGCTGCGTTTGTTTAGTGTAATTGACTTCACTGGCCTTTGTGTGCCGCATGCTGTTATTAACTTGATCATAATTACAGTCTGACCTGTTCATCAGCTGATCACAGGTATGTGGAGCCAACAGGAAGTGTTTGTTCTCCTATAAAACATCTATGGTGAGAATGTCAGCATCAGATGTACAGAAGTGGGCTTAATTAACCATTTAGGGTAATTAAATCACTGCAGACTGCAGCTTTTAAAAAAACAAAAAAACCCAAAACTATATGTGAAACTTACAAAGATTAAAAAGAACGGGTTGTAATTTAACCTCAACAGTCATTTTAATTCATAAAACAAATGTTATTTATGTATAAGATTAACTATATTCACAACATGTAATGGTTCTCTGCCTTCAATGTTAGATAACTATTAAAAAATATTAATGCTGATTAATTTACTTTATTATTATTGATATTTAAATTCATGTCAGTAGGTCTGTTAAGTCTTAGTTAAGTTAAGCTAACATGAAGCTAGTATAGCAAAATGTCACTAGCTTAACATAAACTCTGCTATTTAGCTAGTGCTACAGCACATACATTATAGTGCTACATGCATACATTATCATTTAAGATAAA
>NW_007579254.1:114723-124353 GCF_000690725.1 Stegastes partitus
CAAGCTAATGTAGCATAGCAAGATTAACTTATTGTAAACTTAGCTAGTGCTACAGCACATACATTATAGTGCTACATGCATACATTATCATTTAAGATAAAATCAACTAGTCAGCTAGTGCTAAAGCAAGCTAATATAGCACAATGTTATTAGCTTTACATAAAGTAGCCTATGCTCGTTAGCTAGTGCTACAGCAAGCATACCATTATTAGCTCAACATAAACGTAGCTTGTGCTACAGCAAGATAATATCGTATAACATTATCATTTAAGATAAAGTCAACTAGTCAGTTAGTTCTACAGCAAACTAATATACCATAAAATTATTAGCATAACATAAAGTCAGCTAGTTAGCTTGTGCTAAAGCATACTAATGTAGCATAACATTATTAGTTTAACACAGGGGTGTCCAATCCTGGTCCTCAAGAGCCACAGTCCTGCATGTTTAGATGTTTCCATCTAGAACATGTGGCTCTTGAGGACCAGGATTGGAGACCCCTGGTTTTACATAGAGTCAACTAGTTAGCTAGTGCTAAAGCATACTAATGTAACATAACATTATGAGCTTAACATGAAATCAACTAGTTAGCCTTTTAGACAGATGATAATACATATTACTCCTGATTAGCCTTTATGCTGCTTTACTAGATTGTGTAGATCATTAATCAGAAATCTGACTTTAGTTAAAATATCCATGAAGGGCTTCTTACTTCATGTCTGAGGGTTTGCCAGCTACATTACCAAGCTAGCAAACCGCGTAGCTACTTAGCTTTTAATAATTTAATGGATGATAATGTGTTAGGTTAGTGCATTCTCCTTATACGCTACGACATCACCAAGAGTCGAGCTAATGCTAATGCTAATGCTACACATGCATTTAAATGCACTCAATGCTTTTTGCTTTCTGCTGTTGTTTAATTAATTAATATAATTAATACAACAGTTTGTTGATATGACAACTTCTAATCAAATGAGCTTTAACCAACAATGTATAGTGACTTAACAGAATGATCTTTTCCATTAGAATAGAGAGTTTATTAAATGACCAAAGCTTCACATCCTGAAATTCTGAACTCAAGTTAAAAATTAAGTTATTGAGCTAATTAGATTATTAACTGGATCTTGAATGAGTGTAATTGAGGTTAAATTACACACAAAATGACCAACAGTATTAACACAGCTCATAAAAACAATGTTTGTCAATAAATTAAATTATTCTGCTTCATGTAATTAATTAATTGTGATCGTTATCGGCCGAGCTGTTAGCAATCAGCGTCTAAGCTGTTTTAATTGTTGTTTCTATTTGAAGTTTAATAGTTTTTATCTCCATCTTATTAAAGGTCACTGATTTTCATTCATATTATATTTTCTGATTATATCTCATAACATCTAGAACTTTTTTATTCAAAAGTTGCTCCTCTTCAAGGTTCCTGTATTCATGTTCGTGGGTGGATTTATTTTGCAGAAAACAAATGAAAAAAGACAAAATGGACGAGAGACAAACCAGCGCTCAGTGTTCTGCTGTTCATCAGGATAACAGGAGGCAGGACGAAGATGAGACAAAATAAATAAGATCCACGTAAATGAATATAAAACACAAACAAGACAATACGAGACTGGAAACAGAACACGGTCATAACACGGTTTAAAAACTTTCAGACGAAAAAACAAAAGTTAAACTTTATTTAACTTTATTTAACCTTAACTCTAACCCTTAACCCTAAGCCAACAGGAAGTTGGGAAAGGTTAGGTAGAGTTTAGGGTTAGGGTTAAGGGTTAGAGTTAAGGGTTAAGGTTAAGGGTTAGAGTTAAGGGTTCAGGTTAAGGGTTAGAGTTAAGGGTTCAGGTTAAGGGTTAGAGTTAAGGGTTCAGGTTAAGGGTTAGAGTTAAGGGTTAAGGTTAAGGGTTAGAGTTAAGGGTTAAGGTTAAGGGTTAGAGTTAAGGGTGTATTGGTGAACTTTCCCCACTGTGGGATCAATAAACTTTATCTTTATCTTTAACGTCACATAAGTTTCATTTAATCTTTCTCACTACGTCTCTCCTCCTCCTCGTCAGTGCTTTCTCAGCGGCTCGNTCCAGAAA
The DNA here is from genome assembly GCF_000690725.1 of Stegastes partitus. NCBI lineage: Eukaryota > Metazoa > Chordata > Actinopteri > Pomacentridae > Stegastes > Stegastes partitus. Next base: position 116,805 of record NW_007579254.1, read on the forward strand.
GTAAGTGTTGGTCAGTGCTTATAGTAACAATAAGTTAGCTCCAGCCCCCCAGCTAACAGCAGGAAGTCCCACGTAGTGACCAAACGGTCCCTGTTTGACCAGTAAAGACCTGGTCCTCTGTGGGAGAGAGCCCCTGTACAGCAGGCTGCTGTACCTGCATGTCTCACCTGGTTGTTGTTCGGTCAACAGGTACATCTCAGCTCTAAAAGGACGCTGCTACTTAGCTAGCTAGCTAGTCTGACATGCAGTGTGAAGGTCCTGGCTGTATGGAGTGAGGTGTTCTCTCCTCCTCATGCTAGCTTTGGGATGACTTCCTTCTGGAGCATCAGATGCTCACCGTGAAACAGCTCATTCAGCATGATTATGTCGATGATAATAATAATAGTGGCAATAAGAATGAGAGTGAGAGTGAGAGTGAGAGGGGAGGAACTTCTGCTGGGAAGGCGAGTCTGAAGGATTTCACAGGATGGAGTCATTTGTGGTGCAGACGGTCCTGGAATTACAAGGAACTTGATGTGAAACTGAAATATGAAACATTTCAGTCNACGGCGCCATCTGGTGGTCGACGTGCAGTTTGCAGCCTGATCAGCAGCACGTAGTCGACCTTTACCTTCCTCCGCCTCACGATGGCGCCGTGAGCACGCTCAGCCCGCTCCAGCTGCACCCATGTGCGTCACACCTGAACGCCGCCCGTCCTGCTACCTGCTGGACCAACAACTGATGCAATAAAATGACAGAATGTGAAACAAACCAGGATGGATTCTCTCCGTTTGCTCTCACAGCCGCTTTATGTGGAGCGTTAACAAACACTCAGTGGCTTCATTCACACATCAGTGTGTTTGTTTTTTAAAATAAACTCACTAGTTTGGCTTAAAACACACGTATGTCTGCAGCGTGTTGATCTGTTGCGTTGCTGCAGCAGCAGCCGCCCACGTCCAGGCAGAAGATAAGCAGATAAGAAGCTCTCACATGGTCCATGTTTTATGGAGCTGAGGTCATGGAGTCCTGTGTGGAGCTGCTGGGATTCCCCCGACACGACCTCCAGCGTGGGAACCATAAAGCCATAAAGGACGGGTCCACATTTAAATCCACGTTCAAAAATCAACACAGAAAACCTGTTAAATGAATAACGACGTCTACGGTTAATGTCTGGAATGAAATCAACATTAAGACCGCTCAGATGAACAAATTAAAAGTGTTCATCTGAGATTTTTATTAAAATATCAACAGATGAGGAACAGAAATGAGTCAAACCAACAGTTAGCATCAATATTTCTGAGTTATAAAAACTTCTAATCAAAGAAACGAGCTGTTCCTCCACAATCAGTCGTTGTTTTTAATTATTTAGCATAAAGTCACATTTTAAAGTTAATTACTCATTAAAATTCAGTTGTTCTGAGCAACATTTTCAATTATTTTAAAGAATTTTGAACTTAATTGGCATAATTATGATCACATTTTTAAAAAAATATAGATTAAGTTGCTCTAATTGGATGATCCGGGTTAGGGTGAACTCTAACCGGAGACACGGTCTGGATCCAGTCCAGGCCAGACCGTGTCTCAGGTTAGGGTCTGGACCGGTGCCAGAACTCAGGAGTCACGCTCAGGTGTTTCTCTATAACCGGAGTTTTGTAATATCTTCATTTATGAGAAACCTGGAGGATGGAGTCTCTCCTCAGGTGAACTCTAAACATGACGTCTGTTTGTCTGTTATCAGGCAGAACCTTTAGACCCGTCCAGCTGATTGCGGCGGCGGCGGCGTCACGTCCTCGTTACTCAGAGACCCACACCCTGCTATATGGCCCTGATTAACCAGAACCCAGAGCCTCATGAGCGAGAAGAGGCGAGGAGCTGCATGAAGAGCAGCTTTGTCTCAGTAAATAAAACCGAAAGGAAGCGTTTGCACAAGAGCCGAGCTCCCACGCCTCGTCCTCTTCTAATTAATTAAAACAGAAAGGTGTGATGTCACCTGGTGGGCGTCCAACGCCTGGAGCTTCAGCCCAACAGCTAGTTAGTCTGCAGTGAGGTGTGTTGTAAATAAACATTAAGTTTCCCAACTCCTTTGTTTCTCTGGTCAACTGTAAAAAAAAAACAAAACTATATGATCACATTCAGAAAGTGTCAAACGTGTAGAAATAACAGCCTGATGTCAGTGATGCTACTGGAGCTGATTTAAATACAGTTCAATCCGTCACACGTCAAACACAATCATTATTTGTAAAAGAACAGATTTTTGATTCAATTCAAGTATTTCTGGACATTATTTACAGTTTTAGACTCTTTTAAAATAATTAAACTCTTAATAAACATGATTTCCTTTCACAGCAAATATCTGTAAAATAATATTTTATGTTTTTTATTTACAGTCAACATGAGCATTTATAACCTTTATTAGATTTTTTCTGTCAATAACTGCAGTTTTCTGTGAAATAATCATATTTTTGCTGATTTAAATGCAGTAGAAATAAAAGTACTTTATGTGTATTATTTAAACTTTTTGATGCAGTCAACATGAACATTTTTAATCTTTAATATACTTTTTTTTCATCCATCCATCATCTCTACTCCTTAATCCTCACTAGGGTCGTGGGGGGCGGAGTCTATCCCAGCTGACTCAGGGTGAAGGCAGGTTCACCTGGACAGGTAACCAGTCTATCACAGGGCTACACTTAGAGACAGACAACCAAGCACACTCACATTCACACCTACGGACAATTTACAATCACCAATTAACCTCAGCATGTTTCTGGACTGTGGGAGGAAGCCGGAGAACCCGGAGAGAACCCACGCTGCACGGGGAGAACATGGAGACTCCACGCAGGAAGATCCCGGGTGTCCTCACCGGGACGTGAACCGCCGACCTTCTAGCTGTGAGGCCACGGTGCTAACCACTGAGACACCTGCAGGCCACATTTTTTTCAGTAAAATAATATTTTGCTGATTTAATGACAGTAGAAATAATTTCACAGTCAATATGTAAATTTTACATGTTTTTCTTACAAAAAGCTGCAATTCTCTGTAAAATAACGACATTTTCTAATTTACAGTTTTGGTCTAGTTTGGTTCAGTTTAAGCTTTTAAAAAAAAAAAGACAGAAAATCCTCAAAACAATCAGTAAAATCCTGCGATGGTCCCGTTTAGCCTGGAGGCTGAACTCTGCTGCTTCTCCTTTTCCCCGTTTTCTCTTCGCTCACTGACTCACGTCAGGATTCATGTTTCTGAGAAGATGACCGGCTGCAGCTCCGATCATCTCCCAAGTTTCCTCGAAACCTAACCGTAGTGACGCACTGAGCTGCCGGCAATCGGCCAATCAGCAGCCTGATGGTAAATCAGCCTGATTCGACCCAAACCCTGCCGCTGGTGTCTCCACAAACTGTCACCGTGTGGGTTTGTCTGCATGTGGAGTTGACACGGTTCGGCTTTCAGCTGAAGGTGGAGTGAAGCGTCTGCAGAGTCGTGCAGCTCTGCTGAGTCACTGCACGTTGGCATCAAGGCCTCTGTTCTGGGGAATGTTGGACCGCAGACAGAAACAATGATCGCTTCGGGGCCAATGACGTTCCAGCCGCACGTTCTGCAGAGTAAATAAAAAGGAAACGCTGGACCGGAGCCACCTGGAAGCCACGAAGGTTCAGCAGAACCACAGAACAATGAAGTTATATCATGATGCAGTCTGAGACATTTACCTGGAAACGTTGGTTCTGCTCTGTGACCTGAGAGACTTCACTGGATACTGTAAAAAATATATAAATAAATACATTTAAAAAAATCTAAAATAAAAATAAAAAAAAGATTGTTGCAGATTTTTACTAAATTGCTGATAATAAATAATTTTAAAAATCACAAAAAACTATTTATTCACATGTTAACCATCAAAAATAAAAAAAAACTGTAAATTATATCCATGTTAAAAATAATAAATGGTCCTTTTACACTTTTTTTGACAGTAAAATTAAAATTTCTTTGCTGTGTTTTACTCGCAAAAAAGTTATTTTGCAAATATACATCTGAAATATATGTTACAGACATTTTACTGGATTTAAATCAAGGAAAACGAATGTTTGAAAGAAGAATGATGTATTTTAAGGACTAAAAAGTTTAACCGTAAATATTTTAAAACTCTTATCCAAAGTTTTTTTTTCTGTTTTGTTAAAATACAGAAACTGAAAAGTAAAGAATTTATATGTTAACTATTTAAAAAAGGAGGAATTTGTTGAATTTCACAGGTTTATTGTATTTATATCTGATATATACATATACTGTATATATATCTATATTATACAGATATTTATTTTACCATTGCAGGATTCTTTTGCTGTTTTTAGGCTTTTTTAAAGTTTTATTCTTAATGTACTTGATTTTCTTTCACAGCAAACATTTGTGAAATCATATTTTTTGTCATTTTAAATGCAGTTTTTAAAAAAAGTAATTTTACGTTTATTATTTATTTTTTGTCACAGTCAACATGAACATTTTTAATCCTAATTTTCTGCCAATAACTGCAATTTTCTGAATAATAATAACAACATTTTTTGCTGATTTAATTACAGTAAAAAAAAAAAAAAAAAGTGTGTAATTTTGCAATCAACATGTGAACTTTAAAATCTTTAACAATAGTTTTTATTTGAACATCGCAGGACTCTTCTGCTGCCAGAGTCACGGTTTTTGTGGCGGCATGCAGAAACCCACCAGCTCCGGTGTTCTGATGGTGTTCTGATGGTGTTCTGATGGTGTTCTGGTGGTGTTCTGGTGGTGTTCTGGTGGTGTTCTGATGGTGAACTGGGCTTTCACTTCCACCCAGCGGCAGTCTGAGGACTTTCTGTTGTGATTCTGCTTTCTGGTGCATTTCGTCGTCTCCTTTCTGGTCCGTGCAGCAGGCGGGTTCAGAGGTTTCCTGTCACAGGCGTGAGATGAGGCTTTGTTCTGGTCAGAGGTTCTGTGGGGTTGTCCCGCCTCCGATCGCAGCAGGAAACACCGGAGCAGCAGCTGCACGGCGGTTACCAGGTTCAGACCTGAACAGAGACGCTGACAGTAACTTCTGACAGAGATCCGGTGAGCGGCAGGTTTCAGGGTTTCGAGTTCGTCTGTTGGGTGAAAAATGAATCTTTTTGAAGGCTCAGGTTTGGTTAAACAGAACCCACAAGTCGGACTCGAGCAGAGAGAAATACAAGTTTAGGATGTGGAACAGGCGGCAGCTTTCCTGTCGAGATTTAAAACACAAAACAAACCTGGTTTACATGAACGTTGTTGTGATGGTGGACAGGAAAACGCTCAGCCTGTGGGTGAACTAAACCCACATTCCTGCATCGTTTGCTTTAAATATAAAGGAACTGTTTCATCACCACGAGTTCTTCTGGACAATTTATATAAAAATAAATGTGATTATAAAGGACGAGCTGATTCCTCTGATTCATTTCACTCACAAACATCAACTGTTGATTGAAGGTGGTGGAAAATAAAGCGTTCCAAAAATTAAATCATTTTTTACAGTGTTTTCTACATGTTGAGGAAAAGCAGAGAAAGAAAAGAATTAGGTTTTAAATCTACAAACTTGTGCTCGAGAGGCCAAAAACCTGCGACCTGGACCTCACAGAAGTGTGAAACCAACCAGAACGTAAACCCTCAAAGCTCCTCTCCGTGTATGAACATGACATATTATTTCAGTTTTTGTTGTTAGAAATGAACAATTTCTGCCTTCAAATAGTGAAAGTGCTCCTGTACGGGTTCAAGTCTGCAGGTTTGGGCCTTGTTGTTTGGAACCACAGACGTTCTGCTGCAGTTTGGATGTAAAAAAAAAAAGTGTTTTTCAGAAATATTCAGGTTTTAAATCTACAAACTGGTTCTCGAGAGGCCAAAAACCTGCGACCTGGACCTCACAGAAGTTTGAAACCAACCAGAACGTGGCCCGTAAACCCTGAAAACCCGTCTCCGTGTATGAAAACTAAATATTATTTTAGTTTTTGTTGTCAGAAATGAACGATTTCTGTCTTCAGATGGTGAATTTGCACCTGGACGCTGTTAAAGTCTGCAGGTTTATGAAGTCTGTCTTCGCTGGTTTCAATCAGGTTTTGATTCTTCAGAGTCCTCAGATCAGATTTCTGACCTCAGAGAAGTTTTTTTGAGGTCTTCTGTGCAGGTTTCTGACCTCCAGCAGCTTCACTGACTTCAGATTTCACCTGCAAACTCGTGCGGATGCTGAACGAGACCCTTAAACCTCTAAATGACGTCGTTGTTTTTGCTGTTTCTCTCTCTGAAGACAAACCTTTTCCTGACCTAGAAAAGCTCGGCCTGCAGATCAGCCTCACGTTGCGTCATTTTGCTGCTAATTCGTTTGACACACACACCTGCGCTCTCACTTCCTGTTTGCGGCCTTTCTTCCTTGAACGGTCTGAATCCCTCCACGCCGACCTGATTTCGTAACGTCGAAGTCGTGATGCAAGTCGAGCCTTTTTCTGAGTGTCGCTGGTGACTGAGCGGTTTCGTTTCCTGTGCTTTCTAGGAATCGCTGCCCAGTCAGAGGGATGAAGCATCGGACTTCCAGGAGCTCAGCAGCGCAACATTCCAGGTGTTTGTGATCCTCAGAGCTTCAGTGAGACGTTAGAAAGCTTCTCCAGATCTGGTTTGCTTCAGCTCGACCGTCCAGAACCGAAAACAGAAGCCGAGTGGTTTTTATAATGAACTCTTAGCATTAAACAGGCTCACCGTGACTTTTCATTCAAACCGTTTGAATCGTGACACAATAAACAGGAGAATAAACAAAAGACGCTTTCAGAGGTAAGAAGAGACGCAAATGCAATGAGAAAGTCGATGTTTTGGGCCTCAGCTGAAGAAAAAACGAGAGATTTGAGTTTGTGATTGCTGGTAAAAGACTTTTTTGGGGGTATTTCGTGGAGTTTTAGACCAACGGATGCTTTATTTAGAGCAGTCTGTGCAGCTTCGGGCTGATTTTGCAGACGGATGATGAGATTCACGCTGTTGGTGCACGATTTTAAAATAATGAACTTGATTAGAAACACTAAATATATGAGTCACTTCTGTTAAGAGGAGCATTTAACCCTCTGAGGGGTTCAGTGCAAAGATCTCTGACTTGTAATTAATTAAAAGAAGGAATTTCTGATCAGATTAACGTGAACTAAAAAGTGAATCCGTCTCCTGTTGTTGATCAAGACTCTAAAAACTCAGCGGTTTTCTATTCAAACGATCATTTTATAGTTAAAATAGTTCAGATTGAACATGTGTACGCCTCTGTTTACAAAGTCGGACAAAAAAAACAAAAACAGAATTGAAGCCAAAACTTCAAGAGGAAATCCTCAGAAGGAGCTTTTCTAGAAGACCAGTTGGACCAGTTGGACCAGTCTGAGCAGCACTAATCTGGAGTCGGAGCCAAACGTGGATCAAAACATTCACACGTAGTCGATCAAAGGCCAAGATAAGGTCAGCGAGAAGTAAAACCGAAGGTAGCAGTCACGGATCAGCAGCAGTCAGTAAATAATGTTGATTGTAGCAAGAAAGCTGCTCATCCGTCTAATAACAGAAACGCTGCAAACCTCTG
>NW_007579254.1:127894-135975 GCF_000690725.1 Stegastes partitus
TTTCTGTCGGTGCCTTTTTTGTGTCATTTTCCGTCTTGTTTGCATCATTTGCTGTCGTCTTTATTTCGTTTTGTGTCTCTTTGTGGTTGTTTTTTTTTCCTCCCTTCTTTCATTTTGTGTTTCGTTCCTCTCGTTTCGTGTCACCTCCCTTCTTTCATTTTGTGTTTCGTTCCTCTCGTTTCGTGTCACTTTCTGTCCAGATGTTTCTTCCTTTGCGTCATGTTGTCATTTTGTGAATCCTCTGTTGTGTTTTGTGTCACTTTCGTTTGCGTTGTGAGTCTTGCTTTTGGATATTTTCCCTAAATGTTGGTTCTGCTTCCCTGAAGGCCACTTGGATGGTGCAGCTCGTTTTTTTTCTATTTTAAGGCCTAATAATGAACCTGTGTCCTGCTGGTGGGGCTGGAATCCGTTCTGCTCTCTCCCGAGTCTGAAAACATGAAATTCTCAAGACACAGAAGTTCGTCACCACATTTAAAATCTTTTGAACAGACAGCCGACACGCTGGACGTATAGAAACGATATCTTTAATGTGCTACATCATGTAAATATAAAAGTATCATCAAAATAGTCTCTCACATATAAATTCTGAACATCTCATCACCTGTTTGCAAAAATAAACTACACAAACCGACAAACTGTACAAAAGAAGCAAAAACTACAGAAACCTTGGAAGAAGTTGGTCAATGACTCGGCGGTGAAGTTTAAAGGACGGTTCCTGCTGCTTTTACCAAAGCACACGAACCCGGTTGCATTTTGTTTGTTTGTTTGTTCCAGTGCTTCATAAACAAGCAGAAAGCTGTAAGGTTGTGCTCCTGGTTTGACTTTTTGTTCCCTGAATATGAGGTACGAACGTTTGACATTTGGTTGGAGCTCGTGTTGGCAGTAAAGCTTCGTGTGTGAGGAAGACGACCAGATGATGATCAGAGAAAAGGTGAGCAATGCCTCCGTCTGCTACACATTCACGTCCTCTGGTTGTAATTTTGGCAAATGCTTTTTATTATTATTATTAATATTAGCACACAGTTTCAAGACACCTGATTTTTCCCTTTTTAATCATAAATAAATAAAAATAAACAACGTACGCAGTGCAACGGGACGAATCACACTCTGCAAAACAACGTGTGGACTCAACAAAGTTAAAACGACTTCTCCTGAAGTTAAGTTCAACCAGCAGACGATGCTGAGTCGGAGCAGTTTCTCTTCACTTAAAGGTTTTTTAACAACTTGATCTCAATTTAAATATAAAGCCAATTTTATGAAGTAACCTCAACTTAAATCTATGCAGAAATTTAAAGTACCCACAGTACTGAGCTAATGCAACGTTAGCACGTCAGCAACTCATCAGACGTGATGTTTTCAAAGTTGATTCCAAACAATAAATTAGAACTTCTGTCCTGTGGTTGTTGCATCAGAGTCACGCTGTTGTTTCTGAGTCGATTCGCATTTTTGTTTTTTTGTTTAAATATGAACAGATAGAAAAAAAACACACACACGATAAAAATAAACACTGAACTCTATGAAACAACTAAATAAATATAGACGACTGCGTTCTGTTTAGAAAAGGTAATAAGTTAAAGCAGGACAAAGCCGACAGTTGTCTACCTGAGCGGTTTAAATACTTCACAGCTTCTCGACGTCTCTCTCTGAGTCCTTTAAGTCTTTGGAATGCTTTCATTTTGGTGCTGCGCTCGTCGGATCACTTCCTCGTCACTGTCCTTCCGTTTTCACCCGCTTGTGCAGGTGAACCACGCTGGCTCTCTCCTGATAGGCCAGAGGAGGGCTGTGATGCGGCGGCGGCGGCGGGGCGTTGACGGCGGCCGTCAGCGCCTTGAGCAGCAGCGTGGCCTCCTTCTGGTCCTCCTTGCCCTCGCCCTCCAGCGTGCGGGCCAGCCAGTGCTCCGCGGCCTCGGCCACCTGCGCCGCCGCCGCCGTCTCGGCCAGCGCGTCGGCCTCCTGGCTGGCGTCGAAGCGCTCCACCGTCTCCTTCAGGTGCTGGCTGACGGGGGCGGCGGCCGGGCAGCAGCTGCGCTGGTGGATGCACAGCGAGAAGCGGTGGAAGAAGGCCTGGGCGCACAGCGGGCAGCGGTAGGGCCGGTCGCGGCCGCTGTGCAGCCGGCGGTGCAGCTTGAGGTGGATGTACTGGGTGAACTTGGTGCTGCACAGCTTGCACTGGTACGGCTTCTCCCCCGAGTGCAGCCGCAGGTGGGTCTTCAGGTTGCTGGTGCTGCTGAAGCGCTTGTGACACACCTGGAAGAGGAGAAATAAAAGCTTGTTGAGCGATGCGGCCTCCAGATCTGTTGTTACGGAGAGGCTGCCGTGAGGAGGACGGATCGGGTTTTTCCTGTTTGTGGATTACAGGGACTGTTTACTCTTTGTCCGACGGCACCTTTAACACTCACACCCACACAGTCACACCGCAAACAAAAGTGTGGCGACGCCGTTACATGACGGCGTGGGCTCAGTGAAAGCCACACGGGCGGTGCGTGAGCAGAAAGGTATGTGAGGCAAAGTGCATGCTGGGATCGTCTCCAGAAGCTCATAATAAGAGAACAAACACACAGCAAAGAAAAGAAAGTTTTAAACTGTCCTCCACTGCTCTAACCGGTATTCACAGACAATAACTTTCCAAAGAAACAGGAAGCCCTGAATCTGAAACCACCTGAGAGTTCTGACCTGGACGGTCGGAGTTCAGCAGAAGGAGCTGATGTTTGTTTGGTTGGTGATGCAACCCGAGACAAGATCACAGCTTCTCTGGAAACGCTGCCCTTCCTCGTTCTGAACACGGCAAAAATGAAAGTCTGAACTCTCATTTCTCGACCACGTCAGCTGTTATTTCACCGACTTCCTCGTTTTGCTGAACTACAGACGATAACTTGGAAAGTCACGGAAACAAACTGTTTTATTTACAAGCTTTAGTTTTAAAAACAGGCCGAAACGGTTCCTAATGTCCACGTCAGTCATCTGTGTTTCACAAATAGGGATTCATTCTTTACCAATATTTAACTCCAAATTAGATTTTTTAAAATTAAATCAGCAAAAAATATTATTTCTAGCTATTTACTGATGATTAAAGGAAGAATTGTGCTTTTGAAAGATTGATTCTTTAGTTATCTCACAGATTTTCCCTGTTTTGCTAAATTACTGTTAATATTATAAAATAATAGAAATAAAACATTAATTTACACGTTAATGGTTAGAAAAAAAAATTAAAAGGTCAGAACTGTAAATAATGCAAAAATCTAAAATCTGTATTTTTTAAAGAATATTTTGTTGATGTACAACATTTAACTGTAAATTTACACACATTTTTCTGCATGAAATTATCAGACAACAGTCTGATATCTTACAGCTATTTAAAAGGAAAATTCTGCATTTAAAGGAATGAATCATAATCTTGGTTTTTTTTAATCTGTCGTTTTGTAAAAATTATAGAGAAAAAAAGTATTTATCTACAATCTGACTGGAAAAACAAAAAACCTGAAACAGGCCCAGACTGTGCACGATGTCCACATTAATGCTAGATGGATGTTTTGTTGTTTTACTCTAAAGAAAAAAACAGTTTTATTGTGTTTAAATCTGCTAAAAATCTGATTGTTTGACTGATAATTGCTGAAACTTTTCCCACCGGGTCGGTTGAGCCGCTGGCTGTGAACCTACCTGACATTCGTGCGGCTTCTCTCCGGTGTGCACCAGGTGATGCTTCTGCAGGTGAGCCAGCTGGGTGAAGCTCTTCTTGCACAGGTTACACTGGAAGGGCCTCTCGCCGCTGTGCACTCGGAGGTGGACCTGAAGCAAAGCAGAGTTCTGGTGTCACACTCTGAGATCTAAGACTGGGAACACATCGGGTCCGCTTACAGTCGGAGGAGCTGAAGTCGTACCTTGAGGTTGGAGAGCTGTCCGAAGGTCTTGGAGCAGATGTTGCACTCGTACTTGATCTTCCCGTTCTGCTTCTTCAGCGGGTACGGCAGCGACTTGTGGCCCGGCCCGTTGCGGGGCGCGGTGCCGGTTTTGGTGGTGGCCAGGCTCAGGTTCATGGCCTCCTCGCAGCCGGACGGCGAGTGCTCGGGCGACTCGCTGGGCTTGGCGGGAGGCGACAGCTCCGGGGTGGCCGGGGCTCCTCGGGGCGGCGAGACGTTGGGCGTCAGCTCCTTCAGGCCGCCCGGAGCAGACGGCGAGTAGGGCAGCGACACCGGGAGCAGGCTGGGAGGCCCGACGGGCGGGTACGGGAGTCCGTCCGAGCCCAGGTAGCTGCCGTATCGGAGGGAGCCTCTGGAGGGGAGCATCCCGGGAAACGGAGGGGAGTAGGACGGGAGCAGGAGGCGGGGGTAGTGAGGGCCGTAGGGGGGCAGGAACTGGTAGGCCGGCTGCAGGGGCCTGGACGGGGGGTAGAGCGGGTACGACGACACCAGGCCCTCCCGGTGGCCGTAGAGGCCGTGCAGGTGGAGCGGGAGGTTCCTGTGGTGAGCCGGGAGTCCGGGGTGGTGGTGCTCGTAGGGGTGGTTCAGGCCCAGGCCGGCCTCCCCGAGGTCGGGCCGCGGCGACGGGATCGTCCCCTCCCTCTCCTCCTCCTTCTCCACCTTGCGGCTGAAGTCCATGATCTGGTCGTCGGGCGTGTCGGGCGGAGTGTCCCGCTCCAGCATCTCCACGTCGATCTTCTCGTCGCCGTCGTCGTCCCGCTCCTCCTTCACCTCCTCCTTGGTTCTGTCGGCGAGCCACGTCTGCTGCCGGAGTTTGACGAACTCGGGCTGGTCGTCGTCGACGTGTTCTGAAAGGAACAAATGAAATGTTCAGTCTGACGGAGCAAAACTAAAACCTGATGACCAGGTGTGTTTACACTCATCCACAGAGCACCTGTGAACAGCAGCGGTCACAAGGTGCTCTCAGTTGATGGTGTTTAAATCGGCGTCACTTTACAGATATTTGCTGCTATTTTCACCATTTTATAACTGTTACGTAAATAGGTGAATAAATAAAGCGCAAATTAAATAATAAAATGAGAAAGTCAACTGGACAATAAAAAGAGATTCTAAATATAATAGTAATAATAATAGCAAATAAATAAAATAAATGGGTAAATAAAGCGTAAATAAATAAAAAAGAGAGAAATCAATTACATGATTAAAGAAATAATAATAGTAAATAAATAAAGATTAAAAGAATGAAATAAATAACAGAAAAAAATATACGATAAAAAAGGCAAAAAAAAATAATAGTAATAATACCAATGTGTGTGTGTGTGTGTGTGTGTGTGTGTGTGTCTAGGTGTGTGTTTGTGTGTGTGTGTGTGTGTGTGTGTGTGTCAGTGGATGCTGCTGTCGTGGATGAAGCAGCGTTCGGTACGACGCCCACGGCCGGCGCTCCCTCTGATGGTAAATGATAGTAGTTTCAGTTTTGAGGTGACTCGTAACTCGGCAGCTTTCTGTTTGTCTCTCGGTGGTGACTTTGAGGAGGAGGCTGAACGTGGGAGTCGGTGAGTCGCCTCCTGTGAGCAGCTGAGCAGGTCTGGGTTCAGTTTGTGAAACCTCTTCTGGGTACAGACGTCTTAGCGTTCTGACCGCAGAGAGAAAAACAGACGGCTCTTCCCTTTTTCATTCTCTCACAGTTGGCTGTTTGTGGCCCGTTTCCTGCAAACCCGACTTCATCTGTGCGTTTGCAGCTCTGACAGCCGAATCCAGGAGCGCTCAGAAGGCATCGCGCTGAGAGGAAACTCTCAGGATGTGATAAGAGCAGGTAGCGACACCCTGCCGAGCCTCGGATTAGTCACCGGGATGGTGACATGTTGTGCATCCAGTCGGCGTGAATCACCTGACGGCCGGGATGATGACTGGATGCTCCGCTAACAGAGAGCAGGTGACTCAGAGGAGAACTTTGACCGGCAGCGATCGACAACAAACATCCAGACGGAGGAATCGGACCAAAGATCTGCCAGAGATCTGAGTCGTCCTCGGCTTTGAAGCCAAAGAATTCTCCCGATAACAGAGATTCCTGTTTAGAGATCTGAATCTGACGTGTGGTTTTTGTTGTTCTTTTATCAGATCTCATAAGAAACAAAGAGAAGGATGTTTGTGAGTCACTGAGCTGCTACTCGTTTCCCTTTCACTTGTTTTTCTGAGGAGTTCAGGGATACTTCTTAATATCTGACTTCTACAAACTAAACCTGCCTCCAGATTCCCTGTGAAACACGTCCAGGTTACTGAACTCATTTCTGGTAAATGAAACTCAAATGTTTTGCTGAGCTTTTACAGCATTTTGACCAAAACTGATGAGTCGAATCAATAAAAAGCAAAGAGTTCAGTCGACTCATTAAATCCAGTTTATAGGAAGCACATGAGCAGATGTCCCAGGATGCACCGTCGGTAAACACAAAACTAAAACACTCACAACAAAAGGTGGTTCTGGATCAGTTCCTACATCTGTTTGTTGTGTTTATCTGTCTTTAAACCGACTCTGAGGTTTAGCTGAAGAAGGAAGTTTTAAAATGTAGAAAATATCAGAATAAACCACTTTTTATCTGATTCAGCTCCACATTGTGAGTTAATCAAACCCCACAACGAGCTCACTAGTCGCCTCGGGTCACCCTGCAAAGCCTCGGATCTGGTTCTGAGCTCCACTCACTGTGCTTGGCGTCGTCCTGCTGGCCGCAGAGCCTCTGGGCGAACTCCTGGCTGTACCACACCAGCAGCTCCTGCTTGGGCTCCACCGGCCGGATGGTGTAGAAGTAGACGTCGCGGCCGTTCTGGCAGGCCACCAGGTTCTGCTCGGCCAGCGAGCGGGCCGGGTTCACGTAGCGCATCCAGTTGCTCCTGTGGACGTCATAGCCGTCGATGAAGTTCTGAAGCTGGCCGCCGCTGTAAATCTGCAGGAGGAGGAGGAGGAGGAGGAGGAAGGGTTAGTGATGCAGCTGGAAAGGTTCTGATGTTGAAGCTGGAAAACTGGTTCGAATCTATTTAAAAATTCTGCAAAAAAAAAAGTCCAGAATGTGGAGCTGAGAGTGAGAATAGTCACCTCTGCCATGTACAAGAATGAACTCTCCAGTGACTCTGTGGGACTCTAGTCTGTGCCGTGTCCTGACTCTAGTCTGTACCGTGTCCTGACTCTAGTCTGTACCGTGTCCTGACTCTAGTCTCTGTCGTGTCCTGACTCTGTTTGCTGACTTGTTGCCCTGCAGCGGGTTTTATGCTGCGTGGAGGCGTGGCCCAGCTGACAGCTCTCACTTCCTTCTCTATACTCGAGGAGTGCGTGCCAGAGCGCTCAATTACCTTTAAAGAGAGAGGAGGCAAAAAAAGCCCTGGCGTGTGCTAACAAACGATGACGGAGGAGGACATGCCTCCGCTGGCCCGGCGCCCGGTCACGCCTTCGTCCTGATAACACAATCACACCCTGACTTTCACTACTGGGGCAGGAACACCCCCGACAGGTTTACAGGAAACGGAGCCGGAAGGAAAACCGCGTAGGCTGACGGCGACAGAAAAAGTCCTGTTGGGAATTGACTCAGCAGAATAGAAAATTTCCTGAGTGACAGAGAGAAAAGAGAAAGAGGCGTGAAGCTCGGGGAGGGTCGGAGCGTGAGAACCGAGCCGTCCTCCGGTGGTGCCGGTAAAGACCTTCGACACGCCGGCGGCTCCATGGTGACCAGACTTCCTCTAAAGTTTTGACCAAAAAGCCAAGAGCGATGTGCGTGAACGCGTTTCTGTTTTCTGGCTGACGTGTTGACCTGATGTGAAACTCATGCGTCCGAGCAACCAAGTATGTGTTTTTTTTTAACAGAGGAAGACGAAAACCTGAACAAACTGCTGCGCCGTCGCTTTCTCCCACATCGAGACTTCAAACTTTCCCATCACCTTGTCTGACCTACTTAAGGAACACATTTATACACATATATATGAAGTTATCCCCTTTATGTGTTAAATTATCTATTTAATTTGGCTTTTTTTTTTTTTTACCCCCAAAAAATGACAAATATTTTTAAAATAATTAATATAATTTAAAAATGCCAGCAGCTGTGTTGAACTAAATATTTTAAATTTGTAATTTAAGTGTTTTGTAAAAGTATTTCTTTGGGTAAAGGAGGCAGATAACAT
>NW_007579254.1:138744-140997 GCF_000690725.1 Stegastes partitus
CGAAGCGAGTGGTCGTTGCCTCTGACAGCCACATTGTGTTGGTCCGGCGTTGCGTGACTAACGATCTGCTGCTGGACTCTAACGACTCTTAATTGGACCCACGCTATCGGCCTCGTTAGGCCCCTCCCCCTGCCCGGCCGTGGGCCAATCCCTGGCCTCCTGAGTGGAAACGGGCCGAGCGGCTGCCAGGCCGCGGCCTGATGCCTGGACGGCTGCCTGAGCGGCTGCATGTCCCGACCAGAGTTAATCATCTGGTGTTAACCTACATCCCCCCCACGCCTCCTCCTCCTCCTCCTCGACCCCCGGTTCCTCCTCACCCGGCCCCTCGCCGGCCCTCTGCCACCCGTTGGTGACGCCCCATCTGCCACGTGCCCCTTCACCCCTCTGCGCTGCTCCCGGCACGCTTCACCGGAAAAACTCGCATAGAAATGTTTTTATAGTAAAGAAATGCAGGTGGATGATCTTCACACTGTTTAGGAGGAATTTATATATTTTATATTTACAGCAAAAAGTGTTTTTATTATAAAATAAATGTAGATTTTTTCATCTTAAGTATTTTTAAAAANTTTAAAATGATGCAAATTAGGTCAATCATTTTAAATTTTCTATTTATTTTGGCTTTTTTTGTTTGTTTTTTTAAGAAATTGCAATTTTAAAAAAAAAAAAAAAAACTCTTTCATGTCAAAGTGAGAATAAATTTCCACAATGTAATGCTGGATGTTAAAAAATATATATATAAAATAATTTTAAAATGATGCAAATTAGGTCAATCATTTTAAATTTTGTATTTTTTTGACTTTGTAGGAATCTATTATTTTTTGACAAGAATTTAGGAGGAATAAAAGGATTTCTACAAAATAATGCAGAATACTTAAAATTAATTAAAAAAATAAAAAATTATGTAGGTAATTTTTTTTCTGCGTTTTTGACATTCCTCCTACAAACAATGTTGATTTACTATTAAAATATCTATATTTTGAATATCAATATAATATGAACACAAGATGTAAGTAAACACATCTAGATCATCATAAAGCACGACAACTTAATTATCAGAAACACAAATGTAGACTCTTGTATGACTTTCATTAATTCAATTAATGCAAAAATATTTATTTCAGTTTTTTTTTATTTTTTAAAAAAAAATTTTGGCTTTAATGTGCAAAAATTCACAGAAATGATTTTTGATGCTTTTATTTTGAAGAAATGGTTGGATTGTTGCCAGTTAATATATTTGTGATATTTAAATGTCTGTCATAAAAGTAAATCCTAGCTGACACTGGCGAAGAATTCAAGCTAATAGCATGACTAGCTTAGCATAAGCTAGCCTATAAACTCAGGTTCACTATTAAGCTACTGTTTCAGATGACAGTGAACTCAGACCCACTTTATGAACTTCCTCACACCAGTGACTTCATTCTAGCATCAGTAATGATCATTAAAGTTTTTCTCACCCTCCAGAAGTACTTCCTGTTGGCGTGCTTGGGAACGCTGTCTCTGGCGTAGACGTCTCCCTGCAGAGGCCCGAAGCGAGTCCCCTGAGGAATGTACTCTTTGCTGAACACACCTGTCACCTGCAACACAGGACAGAAACACCACTGATGTATGTGACCAGAGCCACGGCACAGAGCTGACTTTAGACCTGCAGGTAGAACCGGAGGAAGCCCGTTAGCGGCGCTGTGTTTACATGCAGCAGGTCTGCAGGACGCGCCGGGCCTCCAGGTGACCCACATCCAGCGCTAACCAGCTAATCGCATGAGGAGCATTACTCTCTCTGACCTGCTCCACTGATCTCTGACCTGCCGTCCTCACAAGCTCCAGACTCCAGTGCAGATGTTTGCTTCGAGCATTAAAATGTACAGAACCTTGCTTCAGAACCTGAGACCGGCGGTGACAAAACGCTCCTGGGACGCAGACATGAGCGGAGTCCCGTCAGCGCTGCAGGTGCTCCGAGTGTTGTTCTGAATGCTGACACGTGTCCGGGTTTCCTCGACCTGGTGGACGTACAGTAACACGTGTGGGGTTCTGGACAGTAACTGGGCCACTTCTGAGGGTTTTAGGATATGAGTGTGAACAGAACAACAGATCCAGAGTCAGACGACAGAGCGGAGCCGCTTCCCTTCATGACTCAGGATTAACAGTAAAAACGTTGATCAGCTGCTCCTGCGGCTGCTCTCTGATCAACACACACTTTCTCTTCCTGTTGTTCGGAAGTCCACACTGGTTTCAGAAAGGTCAGAACCAGAACACCTG
>NW_007579254.1:142299-148474 GCF_000690725.1 Stegastes partitus
ATATAATAGCTTAAATAACTATATAATGTTAAAAAAATCATTAAATTACTGAGAATGAAAACAGGCCTCAGTATTTTGAGGAAATTATATATATATAATTCCCTTTAAAGATTATTTTAAACATTCTTTAAAGTATTTTATTTTTTATTATAAGAAAAAAACATTTAAAATGTTTTAAATATACACATTTCTTTTTAATTCTTAAGTATTTTAAGGATAACTTTTCTTTTAATTTTTGTTTTATTACAAAAACTATGTATATATATATAGATTTTATTAATTTAAAAACAATTTGTGGTGTATATTGCATAAAATATGTAAAATGTGTATTTGGAAGAATTCAGTCAAACTTAGATTTGAATGAACTCATGTTCTGGTTCAGCTGCTTGAATCTTGAATTAAAACCACGTCTTTAATGATCAGCAGCATAAACACAGAGTTTTAAAACCGATTACTCATAAAATGAAGTTAATCCGAGTCGTATCTGAACGTTACTTAAAGGGAATTACTGAAGAGTTATGAGCTTAATTCTTATTATTGTGAGTTAAAACAAAATATAGCCACTCGGGTGTTTAGTAGGTCGACTTCAAGGTTTCATTCAGTTAACCTGATTGTTGAAGCTGATGCATCAGTAAAATAACGTCTACGTCAGTGACTTCACCCCGTACATCCAGCTGTGGGAGAAATTCCTCCCTGATGACATAAAAGTGCCTCCTTATACGTACGAGTTCATCGTCTCTACGAAGGGAAACCACTGAATGGACCAGAGCGGGTCCATCCAGATCACTGGGTCTGTTTTCATGCCTCTCAGCTGATCGACCTTAATCGTCTGCCAGCAGAGTTCAGGGGTCAGCTCAGACGTTAGCAGAAAGACGTGGCGGCTGGTAAACAAGAGGCTTTATCACACTTTTACCATCAGCTCGCATCGGCGGCGGCGGAGGAGGAACAGATGAGAGTGTGAGAGCTGCAGAAGGAGAAGTTGGCAGAAAGAGGAAGAGCTCCGGACCGCAAGCCTTGACAGAGCAGCTTCCCTTCAGCGATCTCTCTTTCTCTGCAGGACCAGCTTCCCTCCTGAGCCTTTCTTCTTGGAGCTTCATCGACACGTCTGGGCAGGTCTGAGCAGTCAGCTGATAGCAGAGGCGCTGACTCACCTGAGAGCGCTCTAACAAGCGAGGTTCGCATCGGCCCGTTTGGGTTCAGACCAGTGACGTCCTGCTCAGCCAGTCAGCTGCAGCTCTGCACTTTCTTTTCTCTTTTAAGGAACATCTGGTTTCTCAGTCTTGCTGTTGCTGCACAGCGGCTGCATTTCACTTCCCATCGTGTACAAGCATCTGACAAATAAGACGTCTGAATCCTTAGAACCACACAACACGAGCTTCAAGCTGGTTTCCCATAAAACCAGTGAATCAAAGCAGTGGTTCCTTGTTATTTAAAGGGAATATTTAACTTTCTACCCTCATAAAACAAAGGAGGAGGAGATCTGACCTCCAGGTGGAGAATAATTGGGTTGCCTCAACTTAAATTTAGTTTTTTAACTAAACTAATGAAGACATTTCAGTTTAAATTACACACAAAATTAAGTTGATGCAAGTTTAGTTTGTCAAAAACTCACCAGAATGACCTCGCAGTGAAGATAAATTAAGTTAGCGAGCTAATTATATTAAGTTAAATCAACTCAAGTAATTTAAGTTAATTCAACTAACGCAGAAATTTAGGTTTAAATGACACAAAATATGAAGTTGATGCAACAGTACAATGTCCAGAACTTGTCAAAATGACCTCAACATGAAGAAAAATTAAGTTATCAAGCCAACTTTATTAAGTTACCTCAACTAAATTTTTTTTTTACATTAAATATTACAGAAAATTAAGTTTAAATGACACAAAATATGAAGTTGATGCAACGCTACTACGTCAAAAACCAAGACAATGTTTAAAATGTAAACTGTTTATCCATGTTTTTATCTTGTAGCATGTGATGAGCTTTATTAAACACTGTCCACTGCAGCAGCAGTTTGATCATAAATTACAGTTTTTATTGTTTAAATCAGATAAAAATATGATTTTCTTTTAGATTTTTACAGTTTTCGAACTTATTTTTTCTGAAACTTTCACTTTCTTCTACAGATTTGTTCTTTACAGCGTTTATCTGACTCGTTTTATCGTTTTGAATCCTACCATAAAAGACTTCTGCTCTCACTGCTTTGCATTAAGATTTATTTAGTTTACACAAAATCTGAAGTTTGTGAGTCACAGCTCGTCGATGCGTTTCCTAGTTCCTATGTTGCAGCGTTGCCTTCGGTTAGCGGGAACTCGGAGCGTCTTTCTGCAGCGCTCGGCTGTAAACGGCCAATAAAACGGGAGGAGGACGGTTTATTGGTGCTGCAGGTCCTCGGCGGGCCTCGGCCTGGACGCGTGAGGTGAAACGTGGACGCTCAGGTGAAGGCGGCCGCTGACCTCAAGCTGCCGCTGACCTCGTGTCCACTGGCCCACATTGGTCCTCCTGAGTCAGCGCTCCTTTTGTCCTGGATGCAGATGGTCCGACAGACTGTTGCGTAACTCGACTCACGCTCAGGATCGGAAAACTGTCGCTGCTGCAGCTTTTAGACACGTTTGTTCCTGCGTCGGTCGCGTGTTCATGTTGAGTTTGTGTTTGTTTGTCCCACGTTGAAACAACCGCAGATACCTCGTTTAGTTTTGTATTAACTCAGACTTAACATGTTTTAACGATAATATTCAGAACAATTCAGATATTTAAATCAGCAGCAAGTTGTATTTATGAGCTCTTTGGCAGAAGAATAATGCATACAAAGAATTTTAAAAAAGGTAAATAATTTCTTTTTTTATAATCATGTTTTACAGATTTTCCTCGTTTTGCTAAATTACAGCTAATATCTAGTAAAACTACAGATTTTATTCTTTTTGAATCCACGTGTTAGCTGCTTGAAATTAGGCTCAAACTGTAAATAATCGATTTTTTAAAAGGAATTTGTTCCTTTACGATAATATCCTGATTTTACAGATATCTGCAGTTCTTTTTACTTTTTACAACATTAAAATATTTAATTTTTGTTAACGTATTTTTTTTTCTTGCAGACTTGCTCCACTCATGTCCTCCTCCTGCAGCACTGCTTTCTCTTTTTTAATCTTTATCCTTCTTTACCTACTCATCAGTGGTTTCATTAACTTTTGCGTACAGATACGGAGACAAATCCCTCGTGTTGGCAGTCAAACATCTCCAGGTTCTGGTTCCAGACCGGACTCGCTCTTACCTCGTTGTCTGTGCCGTACTCGAAGGTGAGGTTCCTGGGGATGGAGGTCATGGCTCTGGGCAGGCTGAAGCTGGGGTCCGACACCTGATCCGGCACGATGTAGGTGCAGTTCAGGGCGAAGTCCAGCTCCCTCCAGGTGCTCATGTCTCCAGGTGAGTTATCCAGCTTCATTCTTCTGGTCCACAGAACTGTCTGCTTTTGGTTTGGGTTGCTTTGGTTTAGAAGTCCTTTGGTTTGGTTTGGGGTAGATCCCTGGTCTCAGGTCCGCTGGTTGAAGCTCAGGATCTGGAAGAGGAAGGAGAACGTAAAGGTGAGGACCAGTCAGGAGGTGGAGGATCTCTACATCAGCTCCACAGGCTTCCTACACTCCCTCATTCATCATCAGCTGCTTCCATTCATGAGCGGCTCATTGACGCCGTCTCTTGGCTGCATCCCAACATTCAGGTCAACCGGTCACCTCCGTCCGCCCGACTCGTCCACAGCGACCCGGATAAAACCCGACTCACCGTCACACTCGTCTGGTGGCTCCTCATGTCTCTGGTCGAGTCACCCCCGTTTCTCTGTCTCTGAGGCTTCTTCAGCTCTAGATTAGATCCTCTGATCAAGCCGCCGCAAACTCGCGGGGCAGCAGCGCGCCGAGCGTTTTTAGCTCAACGCGCCGGCCAATCAGAGGCTGCCGTGGTCACGTGACCCGGCCCATCTGACACACAACTGTTGGCTTCGCACAACAACACCGGTGACGTGTTATGAATGCTCACACACACACACACACACACACACACACACAAAGAAGACGTCTTAATGAATGAATAAAGGAGCAGCAGATGGTCGGCCTGGTGCCACTGAAAAACACACTCGGAGACTTTTGCTTGGTTTGGCACTTAATGAGCAATCTGCTGCCACTGTATCTCCTTGACCTACATCCAACTGTGGAGCATCTTCAGCCCCCCGGACCCCCGCCGCTCCAGCCCAGCACACAGCAGCACAGCTTCACGTGTGATGTTGGTCCAAAGACCCTGAAGTGCGAGGTTAGAACCCTTCCGGGTCGGCGTCGCGTGCTCTGCAGATGTAGGGCAGGTCACAGGAAACGGACTTAGACACCTGTCTGCCGCTTTACTTTCAGACTCGCCGTCTGACACGAAGTCTAAATCACCTGAAGCTCTGCAGAAAGAAAGCAGGACAGGAGAGAGCAGCGGCATATGGAGGACGAGCTATATGTGGCCGACGGGGAGAAACCTCGTTCATCTCACTATTTATAAAACGTCTCTCAGGTTATTTAAGCATCAGACTGTGAGGAGACGAATTAGTTGATTTGTTTCTGCAGGCGCGCTGCTCGTCTTCACATTCGTTCATCAGATATTTAATAAACTGCTGAACAAGTCAAAATTACAAATGCACAACTAAAGAAGCTGGCTCCTAAACGGTGCACTGCTGTTGTGGTTTAATTTGGCAAAAGTATAAAAAAATAATAATAATAAAATAATTTAAAAAATCAATTAATCTACCAAAAGAAAGAAAGAAAGAAAATTTAAAAATTAAAATTAAATTCCATCAAATGAAATTAGACTATGTTTAAAAATAAAATATTAAATTGATTAATCGACTCCACAAACAAATAAATATTAAATAAAAATAAATAGATCGATAAATAAATCAAATTTAGAAATTTAAAAAATTACATATAATTAGATTAAAATTTCACAAAAAACTCAAACATCTAAAGAATAAAATATCTAGAAAATTAATTAGATTTACATAAATAAAAAATGTAATTAAATTGAACATACAAAGAATAAAGTGTGCACTTTTACATTCTGAAAATGTATTTATTTATACATAATTAAATTAATAAATTAAAAACATCTAAAGAATACAATATCTAGAAAATTAATTATATATACATAAATAGAAAAAAATTAATTTGAACATACAAAGAATAAAATGTGCACATTTACAATCTGAAAAGTTATTTATTTATACATAAATAATAAAATTAAATTAATAATTCCACAAATAAATTGAATAAAGGATGAATGAAAAGTGTTTTTGTGCACGTTGTAAAAAACTTTCCGTACATTTTATTCCCCACGTCTATAAATACGCGCTGCCTTTATTTTAAGCTGTGAGTGCCGTTCCTGGTGAAGCAGTAAATTGGCTGCCATATGGCCCGGCTGCCCTGCGAGTGCAGCTTTAGTGTCGGTGTGGCGTCGGGGGGTTTGTGTCGTGGATGTTTGTGTGTGAGGTGCAGGCGGCGGGGAGGGCGGCGCAGGAGGATTTAGGCTCTTTCACTGGGCTAATTTCTCTAATTTGCAGACAGTCTGGGCTCAGGCTCAGAGGCTAAACTCAGCACGACTCGCTGGACTCACATCCGGGACGGTTCAGACAGACCGGGAGGGAAACCCTTCGGAGGGAAGTGGGTCTGCAGCGAGGAGAGGGAGGATCAGGGCGAGAAGACGGGAGGTCAGCGGCGCCGAAGCCGTCTGAGATTCAGATAAAAAGCAGCGACCTGGTAAAGCTGTGGCGTAACAGTCTGTCTGAGGGGACACCTGTCGACAGGTAATGGAGCTGCTGCTGTCACAGAGCAGAGAAAGCAGCCGCCTGCTACAAATAGCTGCTGATCGACACCTACAGCGAAGGGTTAACCCTCTCAGCAGCAGCTTCTGGTGTTTTCATTTACTGCCCCTCTCAGTTTTCTCTGCAACATCAACTCCTGCAGCTCCAATAAAACAGAAGAACCAAGACGAGAAGATAACACAGCTATGAATCAGAAGGTTCTGACTGTTTGTCTCCAGGCGACACCAGAACGGAGAAGAAAATGATGACTCAGCATGGTGTAGATGTTCAACCACAGTCACAACATTTATTCAGAAAGATGTTCCTCCATCATGTAGAAAGATTATTTT
>NW_007579254.1:153924-157834 GCF_000690725.1 Stegastes partitus
CTGATGAAGTTCTGAGGCTCAGAAATGATGGAAAAAGTCCATTAAGGTGATCAATCTGGACCCTCCTCTGTGGACTTCAAGGACCTGGACCTCTGAAGGTAGAACCCTGATAAAGGTTCTGCAGACACAGAAGCAGCGTTTCAGATCTGATGTATGTTCAGTGGAGCAGCAGGTCCTGAAGGCAACTCGAATGTTTGAACTGTTGGAAACCGTCGAGCCTCGTTCTGTGAAAGCAACAAAGAGGAATCTAGGAAAAGTGATTCAGTGGCAGATTAGATCGTAACTGTCACACTGAGACAGACTTCTGGCCGCGACTCAGTTCCCGGCAGCCCCATAAACCACATGTCATAAAGCTGAGGGACTTTCAGCTTCCAGCCCGCACGTCCTCCACCTCCTCTTCATTTCCTCGTAGCTCTCGTCTCCACCCGGCACCTGGACACGAGCCAGGTTCAGATCCACTCAAACAAAACCAGACAAAGGAGGCCTTAAGCCGCGGTGCATCCCATAATGCCAGGCAGCCATGCCGGCGTGTCGCTGGTCGCGGGCCAAGCAGCGCTTTTGTTTTGTGTTTTGCTTTCACAGAGAATGAAAGTGGAAACCGTCCGTCAGCTGGTTGGCCGTGAGTCAGCTGGAGGCCCACAGCTGCCGTGGCAACCGGCCACACCTGGAAACACGTGAAATTCAGGTGCAGCAGCGTGTTTGCTCTCATCTTGAACCTTTGTGTGTGTTTTTTTTCCAGTTTCTGCCGTAAACAGTCAACAGCTGAGCCGCAGATCTTTGCAGGAGAAAGAGGATTATTGGTGCGTTTGATGTCGAGCGGAGAAGCAGCACCTTCTCTGATTGTTCATCATCTCTGCTCGGGGGGCTGTTGTTGTTGTTGTTGTTCGCTGGGCGGCTTAATATTCCACCGGATCCCTTTAACAGGCGGATTATCCGCCCTGAACCTTAAATATGTAACATGACAGCATCGCCGCCGCCGCCTCGCTGTAACCTGCAGATGTTTTCCTGGAAGCATCTTTGTTTGTGAGGCTGGACAGGAGCTTACACTGTAAAAAATAATGATGCAAGAAACCTGCTCCCAGCATTTAATCTAATACAAAACAAACAAAACCACAATCTAATTCACTGATTCAGGCAAAGCTTTAACATTATTATGATGGTTGACAAAATAATGTTGCATCAACTGAATATTTTATGGAATTTAAACTCAAATTTCTGAGTTAGTTGATTTAAAGCTAAATTTATTTAAACTGAACTGATGACTAAAGTTTTCTTCACCTTGGGTTCAGGTTTCTCGTCCCACTGGACAAACTACATCTGTAGAATCCTGCCAACATAATTAATTAATTACATAACGCTTAACAATTAATTGTAAATCATGTGGAAATACTCGTTGGAACAACTTATGAATAATTAACTTTAAAAAACAAAAACTAGTGTTTAGGCAGCCAGTCATTAAATGAACACCTGAAGAGGAAAAGCTTGAACTCAGCGCAGGTCACTGGTTGAACTTAATTTCATTAGAAGTCGTCTGAACTTATTTTATTGAGCTAAACATTATTTTTGTTTGTTTGTTCCACTTTATTAAATGCATGGCTGCAGGAAAAATATGTAAATTTACTGATTCAGGTCAACTTTTAAACATTGTTTCTGATGAATTGCACTGACATGATAATAACAACGTTGCATCAACGTCATATTTTGTGTAATTTAAACTCAAATTTCTGCATCAGTTGATTTCAGACTAATTAAACTGACTTCATAACGAGTTGTTTTTTTCCTCTCAGATGGTTAAAACTGGTCATTAAACAACTCTGACTAAAGAGGAGAAGCTAATTCTTCTAACTCAATATAATTAGTTGGCTCAACTTAATTTCAGTAGAAGTTTTTACAACTCAACAAGACGAATTGCGTTAATTCTGTTTGTTTATTTTCAGCCTAAACATTTTTTTTCCAGTGCGGAGGCCCTCTCTCGTAAGTCCTGGCGTCAGATTTGATTCCTTTGTGTATTTTTTAACGCCTGTCATCACTTTTCTTTCAACTTGGCCAGATGCAGCTTCTCTTTCTGTTTGTCTGTGAGATAAGATGTGGCTGCAGGGCTTTTACTGAGAAACGTGTGTCGTGTCCGTCGGCCTGATAAGAACGACTCTGAATAATTCTGAACCGGTCCGACCTGCTGCGTCACTTCGGCGAATTCTCTGGAAGGCCTTTGTGCGGCGAAGACGACCCAACGGCGGATTATGGAGGCGATAATCTGGACATATGCGGCAGAAACGACCCGTGTGTGTAATCTGTAGGTCGGCATTTATAATCCAGGTATGAAGAGTAATCCTGATGTTCCTGCTTAATCTGATCCGCCAGCGTTTTCTTTTATCGCCCTGAAGATTCATGAGGCGTTTGTTTTCCCGCCCTCACGTCGTCTCTCATTAATTTGATTGATGAGTTCTGTGGAGCTCGGCCCAGTTCTTTGGAAAACGAAGACGGTTGCTGCTTCCCTCGTGTTGGCACTGAAACGTTGTGGTTGGAGGTTGGCACAGCGAGATGCCAACAGGAGGGTGAAGCCAGTTACAAAACTGGTGCTCCAGTCGGGAACAAAGACGCCCACATGTGTACAGAACACGTGTACGATGACAGAAATATGACAAAATATTGAAACAGCAGCTGGAATGATCAGTTTTATTGATNACTGGATCTCTAATCGAGCAGAAGCTGCTTCTCAAAGGTGCAAATGAAGCGACGATAGAACTTATCACTACAATGTGATGCTGGTTTTACCTCCGCTCACCAATAACCTGCATCATCACCGAAATGGGTCAGTTTAGGATTCAGTTTCTGCCCCTCTCCAAGAAAACAAAGAGGGCAATTAGGGGTATTAAGTAAATAATCCTATTGTTTACCCGTCAGTTCACAGATTCCAGCATCTTCCATCAAACCCTCCAACACATGGAGCCCGAGCGGCGGCGGCACGTTAATCTGCTGTGTTTAGATAAAGATTAGGAAAACCGTGACAACAGTTGGAGGCTTAAAGGTCCAGTTGCTGTTATTTCACAATTTAAAAAATGTGGATTAAAAGTGACTTCTTTGCCGTTTCACCCCAAATTAACAACATCAGATGTGGTGATGAGCTCACTTTTCAGCTGCTGCTTCTAAATTTACTCCATCAGACTCATGCGCGGTGACTAACGGATGAATTTGGCACCCAGAGCCTGAATCTCAGCGTTCTTCCCGTTGTTCTGCTCAGAAGGCTCGCTGTGCTTTGTTGTGCTGTCGTTGTGTAACCCACATGCACTGACTAATCACGCAGCTGCACGGTTGCTTCACGCCGGTGTCTGATTTAGTAAATAATCACAATTATTCCCCAGAAATGGCTCAGACGTGAACGCATCGGGAGGAAAATCACAGATGCAGAAAACTGGTTGTTTCGATGTGAAACTCTAGAAGTCTGAATCAGGGTTTCGTTGTCTGCAGCGAAAAGGTGGAAACGCTCAGCGGAAACTTTAACCAAACCGTCTGAACACAGAGGGAATTAAAACACATAAGACACCAGAAACAGAGCAGGTAAAACATCCAGATGAGACGGAGTTCACTCACCGTGGATGGATGTCGGTTGAACCTTCTCATCAGTGGCTGTTTTCTTCATTTTTCAGGTTTATTTTGCTAAATTAGATGATTTCTATCTTGATTTGTTTCTGTTAAAGTGACGTCATGTCAGATTTAAAGGGAAGCTGGTTTAACCTCCTCGTTGCAGTGGCTGCTTTTGTAGATTTTCGGGTTTATTTTGTGATTTATTTATTGTTTATCTCGATTTGCTGCCGTCAAAGTGACTTCATGTCTGGTTTAAAGACCCACAGACCCACAGATCTCATATAAATCAGGTTACATTTCTTGACTTGGGGCTTTGTTTTGCTGA
>NW_007579254.1:164640-167100 GCF_000690725.1 Stegastes partitus
AAATGGTTCCATCAGGCTGGAATGAAGGTTCTAGACTGGTCTCCCCAAAGTCCTGACTGGAACCATCCAGAACCTGTGGACTGATGAAGAAACAAGTCTGAGTCAGAAATATGACGAGTTTAGTTGAACTGCAGCGGTTCTGTCCAGAGGAGTCAAAGATGGACCAGAAGCTGGTGGACGGAGACCAGAAGAACCCGACTGAGGAGAACATGGACGTTGAACCAGATGTTAGTGTTTCTGTTTGTTTATTTATGACCCAACAGGTTTGGTCGTATTTCCAGAAGACCTTTAATAAAGAACCAAACTGTCTGATTGTTCCACTGAGTCCATCACGGACATTTCAGAGTTCTGGAGTCACTGGAAACTCTGGACTGACGTGATTTCTACGGTCGTAACCAGCAGATGGACACTTTAGCTCACGAGTGTCAGGAGCTGAACAGCGTGTGAAGATCTCTGGATCATAAAGATTAAAGGATGAAGCCAGTGACTTTACATTCTTCAGTTGTTTTTTTGGCTCGAGGATGTTTTTATTCAAAGGCAGCAACGTTTGACACATTTCAGTCTATTCAAGGTATTTTATTTATTTCGCTCGACAGCCGTTCAGACTTAGCGCTAACACTTTTAGCTTCCTGAGTCGAGCCTGTCGTCTTCTGCTCGGTTCACACAGTCTCTTCACTCCGAACACAAGCGTTTTGAGAAAAACCAAAGATTTCTGTGACACTTCAGATGTTTTAGGTTGTTAGCGATGTGGAAACTCCCTCGGTGCAGCCTGCGGCTCCACGTCCTCGCCTAAATAAAGTCCTCTGGCCTCTGAAGCTTCACCGCAGCGTCGACTCTGCGGTGCAGGGATGCAAAGAACCGAAAGAAAAATTTACATCGCCGCTATTATTAGCCGTTAGCTCAGCAGACGCGCCGCTAAATGAGGATTTGTGTTGTTTGCAGCACAGCATGCTCCGGTGCATCTTCATCCTGTTTGCTAATCAGCTGTTTAACTTAAAGCTGAGGATGCAAAACATTTAGCGAAACACGTTTAAGCCTCAACAAATGCATGTTTGGGCATCAGTTTGCATTCGCTTTTTAAATATTTTTTAAATTTGTAATTATGAGAAATGCTGATTTTGTTGAACCAGC
Source organism: Stegastes partitus (assembly GCF_000690725.1). Lineage (NCBI taxonomy): Eukaryota > Metazoa > Chordata > Actinopteri > Pomacentridae > Stegastes > Stegastes partitus. The sequence goes on from NW_007579254.1 coordinate 165,772, forward strand.
CGACGCTCCGTCCTGTAACATCAGAGCTGTTTCATCATGACGAGCATAAACAGTGACGTTATAAAGCTAATTTAGCTCATTTACTTCCACTTTTTCCACATTTTTTATTGTTTTGAACCTTCTTTTGTGTCGTTTTTGCACAACCTTGACAAGTTTCAGCATTTCACCGCACAGACAAACAAAAACTCTTCAGGACATGAAGCTCTAAATTACACATCCTTTTAAGATTTATGCCAAAACAACTCATTGAAGCAGCTTTAAGCTTTGCCTAAATCAGTAAATTAGAACTTCAGTGGCGATCTTTCTCAGAAATCTGTCACTTTTTTCTGCTCGTCGCTCGTCTTCGAATCGAGGTTTAAAACAAAGCCGACACTTTCTCACAGGAATCTGCAGCAGAAGTCGGTGCGTGTCGCTTTTTCTCAGACGGACCAAAATAACCCGACTTCACACCTCCTCTGGGTCGCATGCCATCACAGAAGAGGAAGGAAGGAGCCCGACGAGCCAGAGGCCTCCTTATCTCCACCATCATCATCACCATCACCGCACCAGCAGCAGCTCTGAGCATCGCGAGGCTCATTTAGAAACTCTAAACTCGTCTGAGAGCAGAATATTTTACACCTTATTTACACTTTATGCACGCTTGCTCTCCTTCGCTGCACCGTGACCCGGCCGTGCAGCCTCCTAATGAAACCACAGCTCGTGCTAATCAGAACAAACAGCCCCGATAGTCTACTGGTCTGAGATCAGCGTCCGGTCATCTGCGGTTCTCTGATTCTGAGTATCGTCATCCGTCCCTGCTCTTACCGGCAGCTGTGGGAGTTTCTTCTTCTTTTTCAGAAAAACATGACAAACCTCTTTTTTTTGTTGTTGCAATTTTTCGAAATCTTACTAGAAAGATCTGCAATTTTACAAAAACAAGAAAGCAGAAAGCGGCTGAATCAGAGGCCGTATCTGCGGCTGTGATGCTGTGATTCTGTCGACTTGTTCACACTGACAGTGAACCGGCGAGCGGCGGCAGAAGGGGAACATGCCGGCGGCACATTTGCATGCTGTTTGCAGCCGTTAACTGCTCGTCATTCACCAGATCTCGTTGTTTTTTGAATCTCTGTTGTCAGATCGGATCAGATCGTGTTGCAATCGGTCGTCACGTTCCTCAGAAGTGAGATGTTGTAGGTAGATTAGATCAGACTGAACTTCACTGATCCCTTTGGTGGAACACCTCAGAAACAGCACGACACCGACAGAGACAGCAGCACACATGAGTGAAGGGAAAAAAAGTAGTAGACAAGGAAACAAGCTGTTAGATAGATGATGATAATAATAATAATA
>NW_007579254.1:167865-169648 GCF_000690725.1 Stegastes partitus
AAATAAACAGTGTAGATGTGTTATATCCATGACACAGTAACACAGTGACAGCAGACAGCAGCAGGATTAGTAATAATAATAATAATGACAGTCATGTGGGATGTTCAGTGTTTTCTCTCCAGACGAGCAGCCAACAGTCATCACCTGCAGCCGTCATGGAACAGGTGACCTAGTGAAACGACAAGCCGACCCTCCCTCTGATTCACCGGGCTTTTGTAAATACTACGGCCGGTTGGACCTGCAGGGCCCTGGATGTTCTGTTATGTGAGAAACCTGACGTTCCTGAAAGCAAACACGATGCACCGGTTCAGGAGACGACGGCTGAGTCAGTCAGATCCAGGTCAGAGTTTACTGATACTGAGGATTTTATGAGTTTTCAGACCCTCATAAACAACCGTGAAGCCGTTTTAACGGTTTATTATCTCCAGAAATAAAACTCCCAAAGCTGTTAAATGTGGGGAGGACTCACACAGAACCGCTTCATCAGATCAGAACGACTGAACGGACCCAGTAGGAGATTTGAATAACTGGACCTTGAAAGGGGAAGAAAACACAACATCGACGGTTCATGTCTAGTTTCTGTTTTCCTCCTCACAGACGTCAGAGTGAAGCCAAACAGGTGGTGAGATGTGACCAGAGACTGGGTTCTAGTAGAACCATGGATCCATCCATAGACGGACACTGACAGGAACTTTATGGATCAGCACCAGCCTGGTTCTGTCCTCTGTTGGATCCATTCAATCCTCCGATCTGATCCGAGTCGCCACATTTAGTCGCTGTTGGAGTTTTATTTCTGGAGATACTGAACCTTTAAAAGTGAAGGTAAAATGACAAAAATTAAAGTTCTCAAATATTTAAAATTGTCAAAAAAAAATTGACAGAACTTAGTTTTGCTAAAACAAAAAAATAATAATAAAATAAAATAAAACAAATAATCAATAACCGTCACAAAAAATGATGGACGACTGCAACATTCAGAAACTGTCAAAAGAAAAGGTGAAATAATGACACAGTATTTTTTAAAATTAATTAAACACAGAGAATAAAATAAATCAGCATTTGTAGAAATACAGGAGCTGAAGTTTTAAAGAGTCACAAATCTCTGTTTTTTTTTTTTTTTTTTAATCTTTAATTTCCACATTTTTCTCTGAAATAATTGCAATTATCTGTAAAGTAATATTTTGTTTATTATTAGGTGATTTTAATAAAGTAAAAATTATTGAGATTTTATGGTCAAACACTGAAAATGAATTAATTATGATTTAGATAAATACAGGTTTAATTTGTGGCTCGTTAGCATCTAAATTAATACTTTTTAAAAGTGATTTTATGAACTAGTAAATGTAGTTTAACCAAACAGGGGAAATAACATTTATTTATTTATTTAACATTTTTTAAAATTCTTAATAAACAAAATAGTTGCAAATATCTGTAAAATAATGAGATATTTTTAAAGATGTAAACTCTGCAGACAGACAGACAGACGCTGTTTATTGGAGCTAATTTGTGATTTTAATGCTTCTGTAATCTGTGTGCGCCTCCTGATTACCGGAGTGGAGATCTGAGAAGCTAATGAGGGTCTGAGACCCTAATTATGAACCAGAGGAGCAGCAGCAGGAAGCTGAGGGGGGAAACTGGGGAAACTGGGAGGATTAAACGTGTTGTGATGGGACAGAGAATAAACACATTTACAGGTATTACTGTCTAAGAAATATTATGTACGCTAAGGATTTTTAACTATTAACTAAAAAATATAAAAATGACAGTAAAAATATTCATTTTT
>NW_007579254.1:171356-177760 GCF_000690725.1 Stegastes partitus
AAAGATAATATAAAAAAAAAAGAAAAAAGACAAATCTATAAAAAATATCCACCAAAAAATCTGATTTTAAAACATACAACCGACCACTAAAATTATTATTTTAAAATTTGTAAAATTAAAAATAATAGTTGTGTCTCATAAAATCCCAGAAAAGCCATTTTTTCCTAATAATTAAAATTAAAACTAATAATTAAATAAAAATAAGAAAAAAAAATGGAAAAATTGTCAAAACTGTAAATTATCTTTGAAAATCTATATTTTTACTGTATGTAAATATTATTATTTTATAGATTTTTGAGAATGTTTGAAATAAATATTAGGTATATTAGGGTTTGTTTTTTTTTAAAAAGGTAAATTAAAAAAAATTAATATAAAATAATATAATATAATCTAATATAATATAATAATAAACAGAGAATCATGAACCACATCAGCACCTTGTGGACTAGACGGACTGCAGGCAGCAGCTGTAAACACCTGATTCTTCTTCTACTTCTTCTTCTTCTTCTTCTTCTCCAGCTGCAGGTATCAGCCGCTCAGGATCAGCTGGAGGTCGGCGGCTGATCTGATTCTGAAGCGACAATCAGAATATTCAGAACAATAACGGATTACCGGGCTGCGCTCGCCGCCATCTGTCGTCCAACCCTGTTGTTCACTTGCGGTTATTTGTGTGTTTACATGTTGTTTAGATGTTGTTCCAGGGGCTGCTGGGAAACGGAGTCTCTGCAGGAGGAGGGAAACAGCTCATGTTTGCTCTTCATGGTCTCAACCTTGCCTGCAACATAACTCACTGGCTTTTATCCACCGACTCATTTCCTGACGTTAATAATTAAATTTCCAAACGACCTGAAATCAGCCAGATGCACGATTTAAGATTTAAAACAAACGTTTCCACCAAATACAACATCGATACGCTCGTGGATCCCCTCCCAAAAAGTTCTAATAACCTGAGAAGAGGCTAAATTTATCCTGTCTTGCATTATTTTTATATTTTTTTGCAGCTAACGTTTTTTAAACGTGATTAAATCATCGACATACACGTCCAGTAAACTCACCGAAGAAAGTTTTTGAATTAACTGAAAAAAATTCTTCACAAAATAAACCAAAAAAACAACTTTAATGTCAAAACTCAGGTATATCAAATTAATTAAATACAATTAAATTAAACCAAATACAATTAAATCAAATCAAATTAAATTTAATTATATCAAATTAAATTAAAATAAATCAAATTAAATTAAATACAATTAAATTAAATTGCATCAAAATAAATTAAGTACAATTAAATCAAATTAAAATAAATTAAATCAAATTAAATTATATGAAATTAAATTAAATACAATAAAAGTAAATTAAATTAAATGTGTGTATTTTTGTTCCTGCTGCAGGATTTAAAGACGCTGAAACCACACAATGTGACTTTTTGTTCCTCCTCTGTTGCACTTTATGTTTTTTTTGTCCTTTGCAGCCCCAGACCCAGACCCAGACCCAGACCCAGGTCCAGGTCCAGCTCCTCCTCCTCCTCTGGAGCTCCAGTTCCGGCCGTCTGACTCTCTGTAATCTGACTCAATAATCTTCAGTCATTGGCCGACGACCTGCTCCTCTGCAGCCAATCAGAGCTGAGCAGGCCGAGGCCGACCCGGACCTGGAGGAGGCTCAGGTCGTCTGCAGCCTTCGTAACAGCCCGTCTGGCCTGGAGGAGGCTGGTCCACTTTCATCCCAGAGACCAGGTCCTCCAGAGACTGGAGCACCTGTTGGATCACAGGTGTTGAGTAACAGCGACGAGGAAATCTTCAGCCTCAGAGGAGGGACAGAAACCAGGCTGGAGCTGTGAAACATATCAGAGGATGTTCTGAGTGTTTGGACTCTGATCAGTGAGTGTTCAGTACGTTTTAAACTCTTCATGGCAGGAAGTCACTGAGAAGATCCAACCAAGTGATGAACAGAACCAGTCTGATGCTTTTTCTGGCTCCAGACACCAGAAAGCAGCCGCTGGTTCAGCAGAACCACACACGACTGCTGCACCGGGTTCAGCAGAACCACACACGACTGCTGCACCGGGAAACGACATCGACACTGTAGTTAATTAAATCCATTTAATTAACTAAAGTTTATCAAACGAAGCCGCCTTCTATTAAATGTTTGGAATCCATAATAAACGTAAAACACGTCAGTATTTCTGCTACAATCTGGTTAATTCCCAGTTTATATATTTTAAAAGAAGAAAATGCTGCAGGTAGAAAATAAAATAAAATAAATTCCATTTCAGCAGTTTGAAGTGTAGGTTTTCTTAAAATTCTCACTTTAAAATAAATACAGATAATTAAGAGTAAATTCACAGAAAAAAAAGTTAATTTGCATGTTAAAAAAAGCAAAATCTGTATTTTACAAAAAGCAATTTGTTCTTTTACAGCGTGTGACCATAAAACGACCAGCTGGTCTATAAATCAGCAAAATAAATAAAAAATAAACCTTTAAAAATCATCATTTTACAGATAGTTGCTCTTATTTGAAAGAAGAAATATGAAGTATAGAAAAAGGGAAAATTATCCTTTTAATTGTTAGAAAAATGTATATTTTTTTCCTGCTCTGCTAAATTGTAGATAATCTCAAATAAATGTCACCAAAATATATATTTTTGATTATTTTTATTTTATAATTTTATAATTCATGTGATTATTTACATGTAAACTTTTTTTTAAAGTCCAAAACTGTAAATATTATATTAAATTATAATATATGTCCACATAAGAAAAAAAAAATTATTTTGCATTAAAAAAAAAAAAAAAAAAACGTATTGAAATCAGCAATTTTTTTTTTTTTTTAAATCTAGAAATTGTTGCGGTTATTTTCACCATTTTAACAGTTTTTGAACATTAAAGTAATCCACGTATTTTTATTTTTTATTTTTTTGTGCCAGATTTTTCTCACAGAATTGTTTTCCAGGATAATTTACAGTCTCGGCATTAAACAGTAAAACTCTCCGGAGTCTGTAATTAATCATTTATCGGCTGATTGAGAGCCCACGTTTTCCTGCCACTTCATCGTCTGGACGTCTGGGAGGTAAATAACCGGAGCAGGTCGGAGGTTTTCTCATCAAGCCCGTCGCCCTTAATCACCTTAACGAGCTGGAAATTAGCCTCCCTCTGCCTCCCTCTGCTCCCCCTTTTCTCCCTTTTCACAGCTCTGTGGATTAGACGGATTACACGTCTGAAACTCTGCTTTTCTTCAGGATCCACCGTCAGATAGATAGATAGANAAAAAATCAGTATTTTACAGATTCTGAATTATTTGAAAAAAAAAATACAACTAAAAAATATAATGTTCCTTCAAAATTAATAAAATTACAAATAATATTCAGAAAGAATCCCAGAATAAAAGCTTTAAAAAAATGTAAATAAATGTTTTTTTTATTTTAATATTAACCATAAACAAAACAAAAACAGGCCAAAAGCTAAATCATATCCACACTAAATATGAATATTTCTACACAGTCATTTGTTCTTTTACAACTTCTGACCAAAACATTACACATTTTTACTGTATTTAATGTTATTATTTTACAAATATTTGCGTCATTTAAAATAAATTTTATGTATATTAAGGATTAAAAATGCTAAATTAATATTATTTTAAATTATTTAAATTGCAAAGTGATAGAAAAACAGTAAAATTGTAAATAATGTTCACATAGATGTCAAGAGTTATTTCACAAATTACAAGTTTTTTTTATTTTATTTTTTAACGGTATTTATATTTTAGCAAAAACCTGAATAATTTACAGATCTTTTATGTTATTTGAAAGAACGATGATGTTCGCTGAGGTTTGAAAAACTGCATGAGCTGCAGTTATTTTACAGGCTTTAGTTGAATCCCAGCTAGATGCAGTGAAGGAGGCGCAGCGGCTGCACGCTCCTGGCCGGTGGTCAACAGGTGGGTCGAGGACCTCCGACCCTCCCCCTGGAGCCTCCTGGCGGCTCAGGGCCTCTAGATCTGTCTGGCAGACAGCGAGGGGGGATTTCAGCCCCAAATCCAGCGGATCAATAAAAATGTCTGCTAATTAGGCCGGACAGGAGGGAGAGGAGGGACGAGAGTGAGGCAGAAAAGAAAACCAGACGGATCAGGAGAGTCCCAGACGGAGTGGTGACCAGGTGAAGGTCTGGAGGTCCTGGATCAGACCTCCATCACTCTCCTCCCCGCTCGGTTTCTCTGACCCCAATCCTCCTCTTCCTCCTCCTTCCTTCGTCACTTTGACCTAAATCTCTCCGTTTAATCTGCTTCTTCTCTGGAGAACAATCAACCCCCTAATTGTCTTAATCTGGCTGCTGGTCTTTTATTGTCTCTGTGGGCGTCAGAACCAGCAGATCGATAGTCGGCACCGGGCCGCGGCTCGGATCGATTCAAGGCGTTTAATCAACATGAGGAAACAGAGAAAGACAAGAGAGAGGCAGGAGGAGGAGCTGCAGGGCTGGAGGACGTTCAGAGTAACTAAAGTTACACCCTGAAAAAAACTCAGCGATGTGTGTGGTTTGGTTTTAAACGATTTCCTATTATTTTACCAAAAAAAAGGAAAAAATATGTATAAAGTGAAATGACAGGATTTAAATGTTAATCCTAAAAAAACAAAATAAAGTTCACATAAAAAAAAAAATCTATGTTTTGGACTTTGATTGANTGACTTTCTTAAAACTTAATTCGTGTCATTTTACGCACTGCGCCTGCGCACAGCTCCGCGCCTGGATGACGCGTCACTTCCTGGTGAAAACATGTGTTTGTGGTTAAACTTTCACTTTCGCTTCCAGCTGCTCTGACTGTGTGCAGCCGCTGCGTCCAGAGCGACCGAAAACAGGCAGAAAGACGACAGAGGGAACCTCCAGAGAACCTCCAGAGAACCTCAGCATGGCCTTTCAGTACCCGGCGGCCCGCAGAGATGAGAGCCAGGTCAGTGTCCGCTCCGTGTCCGCGTCATGTCCGCGTCCGTCCGTCCGTCCGTCGGCGGACAAACCGGACGTACAGGTGGAGAGTCACATGATAACAACAACAAAGAAAAAAGGCGAAGGAAGCAAAACCTAAAGTTTCCCGCCGACTTCAGAGCGTGTACATGAAACGCTGCGTCATTCATTTCCGCGTGTCCGTCCTGCAGCTGAAGTCACGTCCACGCCCCCGAGGCAGCGTCAGTCGTTCACGTTGTGTCCGTCTGTCCATCCTCCAGCAGGCCCACAGCGGCTCTGCAGGAATCAGTCAGAACTCATTAAAAACAAAAAGTACATCCCATCAGAGGACAAACTGGTTCTACAAACACGAGCCCAACATGCAAACATGTTCAATTTAACAACTACATTTCTGTGGTTCTGTGGTTCTGTATCTGCAGAACCTTTATCTACTGACCAGAGTTCTGCCTCCAGACTGTGAATGTTCCAGAGGTCCAGGTCGTTCAAGTCCACAGAGGAGGGTCCAGATTGATCACTTTAATGGACCTTTTCCATCACTTCTGAGCCTCAGAACTTCATCAGTACAGCAGATAGACACATGACATTTAGGAGGAAGAACACATCTGGGTTCTGCTAGAACCTGACACCAGATCAGTTCTACATCCATCCAGGTGTCTCAGCCTAAACACTACATCTGTCTTCAGAAATTTTGAGTATTTTTTTAAACACAAAAATACAGAAGATCACCACAAAAATGGGCAAAATTGGCAGAGAAAAGATGTAATATCACCCAAAAGGACCAAAATTACGACATAATCACCACAAAAAAATAAATAAAATCAACTCAAAAACAGGCATAAATAAGACTGAAAACTGCTGCAAACAAAGATGCAAAACCACCAACAACAGGGCGACACAGCAAGAGATAGGCTTTATTTTCCATCCATCCAGGCGTCTCAGTCTGAACACTGGACCTGGTTCTGTTCATGTCCTCTAACAGCAGCTGGTTCCATGTCTCATCATTTGTTCAAAATGAGCCAAAAACTTTTAAAATTTGTCCTGAAACTTTGAGAAAATGACAAAAACTTTTCCAAAAGGGCTAAAGAATGTGTCCAGAATGACTGAACCCTTCCCAAAATTAATAAAAACAAACAAAATGAATCGAAAATTCACCAAACTGACCTCAGATTATTCAAAAATGGTCTAAAATACCTCAAAACGTTTCTTGAATGACATGAACTTGAAAAAAATGACTCAATATGTGTGAAATACCAAAGACACGAGGTCCAAAACATCCAGAACCTGCTGTAAATGAGTTAATGATGAAACAAAATGAATTAAAACTTCTCCAATCAATGTCCTCTGCCAGCAGCTGGTAGCATCAGTATTATGGGATGTCTCATAGTGGAACCAGTCAGACTGCAGCAGGTTAATGTCTATGAGGAAACTTTACAAAGTGCATTCTGGGTAAAC
>NW_007579254.1:178146-181578 GCF_000690725.1 Stegastes partitus
GCCAGGTTCTAGCAGAACCCAGATGTGTTCTTCCTCCTAAATGTCATGTGTCTATCTGCTGTACTGATGAAGTTCTGAGGCTCAGAAATGATGGAAAAAGTCCATTAAAGTGATCAATCTGGACCCTCCTCTGTGGACTTGAAGGACCTGGACCTCTGGAACATTCACAGTCTGAAGGCAGAACTCTGGTCAGTAGATGAAGGTGCTGCAGCTACGGAACCAGCTGTTCTGAGGAGGTTCTGGGGGGAACTTTGGTTGATTTATATATCGAACGAACCAGAACAAAGCTTTCGTTTCAAAGCGACATCAGTTTAAACGTCGTGTGGAGCAGCTGCTGCGTTTCACGATCCGTCAGACAAACAGAACTCAGAAGAACTCGCAGCGTGTTTGCTTCCAGTCACATTCATCAGCGTGTCACGGCTTCAAGGATGCAACAAAACAAACAGCTTCCTGGTAACAGTCACAGCATAGTTTGACTCTAAACACGCTTTGTTTGTGTTTTCGTTCCAAAGAACAGAGTCGGTCGTTCTTAGGAAAGATAAGGACCCCAGAAATACCAGAGAGCGTGACTGCCGATGAGCTGACCTCATTTGATTATGTGAAAGGTGACACCAGGAGATAAATGCGACTCCTCCGCCCGCCGGTCTGTGTTTCCTCCCGTTGTGTCGTTTGGAGACATCAGCAGATAAACTCCTCATCTGGACAGTTTGAAACACGTCGGCGGACTTCTGAGGAACACATCACGCGTGCGTTCGTGGTGCAACGTTTGCCAAAATAACCACCGTGTCGCTTCGCTTCTTTGCTCGTCGTTCAGCGCGAGTGCCTCTGATGTGTCACGTCATCGGAGACTTTCCTTCATCTTCATCCTGCACAGATCCAGTTTTTTTGTCTCCTCTGACACATCATGAAGCAACATGATGCCAGAATATCAGTTTCTGGACTCAGAATGCTGCAGAAACAGACGGCTGATGACTCAATGGAAGAATCTGATCTTTTGGGTTTAGACCGTGAGTCAGGTGGTAAAATTTGCTTGAATAAAACTGCAGCATGACTGAAGTATTCTACTGTGTGAAATATATCAACGTCTGTATTATTCCAGGTTTCAGGTAACATTAAAACGCCGTACTTTCTAAACTAATTTTGGGTGTAGTAACATCTACGGATGCTTGTGAGGCATTTGGGGAACGTCTGTCAATTTCAGCTTCAGAAGAAAAAACATCTAAACTGCACATAAACTCTCACCTTGTAGAAAACACTTGGGCTTCACAGAAGATCCCACCGAATGCGTTTAATGCAAAGAATGCAGAACTGAAACGTTATAAAAACGCCAAAAAGACTCAAAGAAACTCGTTCAGATGTCGGTGGGACGGCTCCTCTCCAGAAATGACGACTAAATCAATAACAGAGCCAAAAAAAGAAAAAAAAAGAGCCAAATTTTACTCCCTTTTGCTTCCACATCGTCCTGACTTTGGCACACAAAGTGTTAAAAATGACCGATGTGGGCAGAAACGGACAAAAAACAATAACGGTGCAAAAAGAGCAACGAGTTAAACATGTGCAGTCGTCCTGCAGAGTGTTCACAGCCTCCCACTAAAGAAGGAAAAACAGCTTCAGTCACTGGAATAAAAGTAATAATTAATAAAAAGTTAATGAACATCATGACGCTGCTTTTGAATTGTGGTTCAACAGAAACATAAAAAAACAAACACAAACCAGCCTGATGGACCTGGTGAACTAACATGTAGCTGAACAACCCTCTGAGCCAATCACTGCCATCAGGTGTTTCTGTAACTCTCAGTCAGACTTGTGCACCTGTTGACAGGTATTCTGGACCACTGCTCATCAGCAAAGGCCTCTCATTGGTCCACTGCTCATCAGCAAAGGCCTCTCATTGGTCCACTGCTCATCAGCAAAGGCCTCTCATTGGTCCACCACAGTTTCGTTTTTTAAAAATTATTCTTTTCAACCACAATTCAAAAGCAACGTCTTATTTCACTAAGTTATAATTTAGCAAATTTTTATGTATCATTACTTTTTTCTAGTTATTTCAGTGATTATTGTGGATTTTGCTTTTTCTTTTATGGAAGAAAAATACATCTGAGGACGGCTGCAGGTGCCTCGATGCAACCAGCGTAAAAACTCCGTCTGGAGTCTTGTTTCTTTCAAAAATAACCTGTATGCTGTTTGTTTTTCCCCCCCAAGTATTGGCAGTTCCTTCAGTCTCACGTTGAATCCGGTCAAACCCACTTTCACTCAGATTGTTTCGTCTTTGGTCCTTCGACATGAGTCTCACCGCTGAACTCCGACACTCTGACTGTGTTGAGTCTTGTGATGTTTTTTTTTTTTTAGCTTGTACACTTAATGTTAAACATGTACAGATATTAACAGCTGTTTTTGTGGTTATTATTTTTATGTTGTTATTACTGGAAGCTGGCGTCTCGTTAAAGGTGCGCGTTAGTCGAGAGAACTTGTACCGCTTCCAGTTCGCTTCCATTCCAGCGCTGACAAGCAGCCAGATGCCGTTAAAGTTCAAACGCTCTCCAGTTCCACGGAAAAGCGTCGAGAAAATCAAGTCTGAGTGCCAGATATTGGCTGGTTGTTTACCTACTTGTTGTGTTTCTTCCTGTTGGCATCAGGTGGACGACTACCACGGGACCAAGATCTGCGACCCCTACCATTGGCTGGAGGACCCCGACGGTGCAGAAACCATGGTACGTGGGGGTTCCCGGTGGAAAGCTGCAGGTTTTTCTTCACCAGGAGCTTCTAAACGTTGTCTCCTTCTGTTGCTCAGGCTTTTGTCGAAGCGCAGAACAACCTGACCATGCCCTACCTGGAGAAGTGCGCCGTCCGGCCTCAGTTCCACCAGCGACTCACCGAGCTCTACGACTATCCCAAATACAGCTGCCCTTACAAAAGAGGAAAGAGGTACCAGAGGAGGCTCTAATGGGATTTAAAATTAAGTTCTTCTACTCAAATCTGCTCCAAGTCATTAAATGTTTAGTATCTGCCAACACCGAGCCCCAACCTGGTACCGTTCTCTACCAGTACACACTTGAAGTGCATTCAGTGAAGTCAGTCCAGTGCATTGGCTTGAAAGCTGAATATTTCTGAAGAAACAGCTGCATCCAGTCTGTTCCTCGATGTTCCTTGATGTCAGGAACCTCTGTGGCTCCATAAGCGCCAGAACGTGGAGAAAACCTGGGTTGTGTTCCAAATTGCATACCGTAATGTCTGGACTATAGAGGCACCTGAATATAAGCTCCACACACTGACTCTAAACAGGAAACCAGGTGTGTTCATATCCAGGCTGCTCTGGTCTCTAAGCTGCAGGTGTCCACGTTGGAACATGAGATATTTACACAGAAAGATGTTTTAACCTTTAATTAAATGCGTAGTGGTAACATCCACAGATACGTACCGTAGAGGCTTTTT
>NW_007579254.1:181673-194196 GCF_000690725.1 Stegastes partitus
AGTCGTCTTCTTCAGTGTCTTCAGGAGCTGAACAGCCTCAGAATCACTTCATCACTTCCTCAGTCTCTCTGTCGTCGTCGCTCTCAGCCTCACTTTGGTCTCCAGGGGAATTCGTACAAATCCATAAAGCTTCAAAGTAGCAGCTTATAGCCCAGACATTACGGTACTTTTTCATTTCACTTTCAGTACAGCTACCCTCACAGAACACGTATAGTTTTATTCAGTTTGCATGTGAGCTCTGGTTGGTTCAAACTTGTTTATACTCGTGAGACGACGTGACGTAGCTGCTGCTGAGGACTGTGAGCCAGAAACGCCAGAAGAACCGACGGGATGTAGTAGGACGTCCTGGTGTTTCTGGCATTTTACTCTGGTTTACACATTACGCAAACATGCTAAATCTTTTTGTTACCGTATTGTAGTATGGACATTTGAATCTGAGGAGGTTCATGACCTCCAACCAGAGTTCATGGGTGTTTCATATTCCAACAGAGCTGCAATTATAGACAATCTCAGCCATTGTGCTCAATATTCGTCAATAAATACTTAATTACTGCCTAATAATGAGGTTGACTGTGGATTATGCTAACTGTTTAAACTCTGCATCCTGACATAAACTGTGCTGTCACTCAATGACACCTGTGTGACAGGTGTGACAGGCATCAACCGCATTCCTATTTCCTGTTCAGGTATTTCTACTTTCACAACAAAGGCCTCCAGAACCAGGATGTTCTGTACGTTCAGGACTCTCTGGACGCTCCTGCGACCGTGTTCTTCGATCCGAACAAACTGTCCGAAGACGGCACCGTGGCGCTGAAGAGTGAGTCGAGCTGCAGAGTTTCGGTTGTTGGACGCTGACGTCTGGTTCCGACTCTGTGATGATGCGTGTCTCGTTTCAGTGGGCCGCCTGTCGGAGGAGTGCGAGTACTTTGCGTACGGTTTGAGCAGCAGCGGGTCCGACTGGGTGACGATTCGCTTCATGAAGGCCGACGACCTGACCCCGCTGTCCGACGTGCTGGAGAGGGTTAAGTTCAGCTGCCTGGCCTGGACTCACGACGCCAAGGGCGTCTTCTACAACTGCTACCCACGCCAGGAGGGAAAGACCGACGGTAAGGAGGAGGCACACACATGTCCAGCTAACAGCAGTTTAACCTAAATTAGTTCACGATTGGGCTGCAGGTGGATCAGTGGTTAGCACCGTGGCCTCACAGATAGAAGGTCGCCGGTTGGCGTCCCGGTGAGGACACCCGGGATCTTCCTGCGTGGAGTCTCCATGTTCTCCCCGTGCAGCGTGGGTTCTCTCCGGGTTCTCCGGCTTCCTCCCACAGTCCAGAAACATGCTGAGGTTAATTGGTGATTGTAAATTGTCCGTAGGTGTGAATGTGAGTGTGCTTGGTTGTCTGTCTCTAAGTGTAGCCCTGTGATAGACTGGTTACCTGTCCAGGTGAACCTGCCTTCACCCTGAGTCAGCTGGGATAGACTCCGCCCCCCATGACCCTGGTGAGGATTAAGGTGTAGAGATGATGGATGGATGGATGGATGGATAGTTCACGATTGAGCTTCTCTGTGTTCGTCTAAAGGCACAGAAACAACCTCCAACGTCAACCAGAAGCTCTACTACCACGTCATCGGCACCGAGCAGTCCCAGGACGTTCTGGTCGCAGAGTTTCCTGAACATCCCAAGTGGCACAGCTCAGCAACCGTGAGTCCGCTTCAATCGCTTTTTTATTCATAATTTACGTTCAATTCCATGCAAATAATGAAGAGCTGTCGCTTTGCCCCTGCTGAAGGTTTGCAGTAAATATTGAATCCTGCATTTACAGACTATTTGTTTTTAAATGTTATTGGCTCAATCACAGCATCTGATGGTGGCGAAAAGTTAGTCAGTTGTGTGCATGAGATCTTTATCGTGGTTCTTCAAGGTTATTGTAAGTCATGAGTAAAATAGTATTTTTAAACAGATCCCTGGGGTTCGTTCTCCCAAACCTCTAAATTGTAACCCAGCAAATCACCAAGTGCTCGATCCATTTAGAGGAACGCTGCCACCAACAGATGTGTCTGGTGGAGTGAATTTACTACTGAGGCTACTTAGTTGAGTCAACTATTAGAGGAAGTTAGACGGTAGGCGGGTTTCCTCGACACCAGCTGAAGCAGTTCTGCAGAATCCTAGCAGGTCAAGGATCTATAGGCAGCTAGAACCTGACCCATAAACGGAGAGCTGGACCAGGAGCCCTGTTACAGGAATCCAGAGGTCCTCGACGGATTTACATAAAGTTGAGGTTATATTTACTGTCCAGGTTTGTCAACAGAAGTCGGCGTGTTTGTTGGTTGTTGAGGTCTAAACCTGTTCAATGTTTACTTGCTTGTGGTCTTTTTAAGTGTTTTTCACCACCTTTGCTGCTGCTACGAGTTTAACTTCACACAAAAATCACAGTTCAGTACGTTTTTAGTGCATCAAAAACAGGAAGAACCTTTTTTTGTTTGTTTTTGGTTAAATTCTGGTTTGCTGAACAGACCGGCTGATAAAATAAATGTTCTTTCAAATAAATAAAACAATATGAAAGTGCAGCATTTTGACTTGTACTCACAAATATTCTCTCAAATCCAAATAAATCACAGACATTAAAGTGCAGCGTGTAGAAAGTTGGCAGCTCTGCACGTCTAACAGGTGTCAGTACACGATGCATTCTGATCAGCAGGAAAACAAAAATAAACCAAAAATACACATCAGCTCAGATCGCGTCGACATGTTGCACAGACTCTTTCCTGAGTAGAAAAGTCGATGCAGACGTGCTAATGCTGCACCGGTTGGTCCGTGAGTAGAAAAATGCTGACATTAGATGTGCACAGTGCTCATGATTCAAGTAGTGGAACAACAAGCTCGTTCACTTCATGTGTGCCAAAGGCCTGAAGCGATAATTTAATTACGAGCGCGTGTCCTTTTGCTGCACCTGTGAAATAATCGTCAGGAATCTGTGTTTAATCCCCAACGTTCCACTGATGTTCCGCCAACGCTATAATTAGCAGCTCCTAAAGCTTCCGTTCATATCAACGTGTTTTCTTTACTCCTGCAGATATCGGACGATGGCAGATTTGCCGTTTTGTCCATCACTGAGGGCTGTGAGCCCGTAAACCAGCTGTGGTACTGCGACCTGCAGCAGCTCCCCGACGGCATCAAAGGTGAGAGTCATCGGTGCAACGCTCAATGCATTTCTGCAGAAACAGCAGCACGAACTCTGTTGTGCTCATGTGGCTGCATTACGGGCCTCGTTTAGTGCAATGAAGCTTAAATTCCAGCATTAAAATGATGACAACGTGCTCGTAGCTGGTGGTTCAGATAAAATACAAACATCTCTGCACACTGAAGCGTTTCATGAAAATCCGATGACACAACACATGAGTTATTGACAGAATCATGATTTAAGTGGAAACTCTTTATTTTCATCAGATGAATTTAATCAAAACAGATTCTAACTTATCTGATTGTTATCGTTTGTTTTTCTCCCAACGTAAAGATGTGCAGCTTTACAACAAATCATCCTCAAAACGCAGCGTTTTGCGTTTAATGATTCCAAAATATGAGCAGAAAATGGAAGATGAAAGTCGTGTCTGCTTCTGTTGCTGTTAGCAGAAAGCGAATACGTGCCGCTTGGACGGTTTCACTGGAAAATAGAGGAAGTTAATAAAGATGGAGTCACAGAAATGCATGAAAGTAGAACAAACGTGCAGCTGAAGCTCATCAGATTATGTCAGAATGGCCTGATGGCAGCGGTTTCAGCTGAACAGTCGCTCTGCGTGATGATGACTGTGTGAAAGCAGCTGGATCAAGATCAAAAGTTGAAGCGTCGTACGTGTTATACAACAGCGACGTGTGCAGAAACCAACAGTTTTCACTGTTTGTGCTCTTTTCTTCAGCAGCTGTTTTATTTGAAGGCGTTATTCTGCGATGTGTCTCTCAGACAAACCACCAGAAACAAAATGAAGAGAAAGAGACGATTCGGTTGTTAATTGTAGTTATTTTTACTTTTCTTGAGCAAATGTTGAGGTTTCAACATCTGCTCTTCTTGTTTCTGCATGTGAGGAATTAAAAAAAAAATCTCCCCACATGCAGGTGTTCTGACACTTTCTAGAGTAAAACCGTCGCGTTGGTGTTTTTTCTCAGTGTTTTCAGAACTTAATGTGATTTTTACCCTAAAACTAATCGTCTCTCCAGAAATAAAAGTCCAACAGCCATGAAAGGTGGCGACAGAACAGTTAGATGGGATCAGATGATTGAACGGATCCAGCAGGACACAGTTTGATTATTGTGCCTTGAAAGTGGAAGAAAGTGTGAAGTTTTCAAATGAGGCTGGTTTTGTGTCCCGAGGAAGGTCGTGTAAGTGTAACGTTAGCTCCAGTTTTGGTGTTTCGACTTGAAATCTGTCCAAAAATGACTTTGAGCTCATCCAGAGTGATTAAAAATCATCCAGAATTACTCAAAATCATCCAAAATGAAAAAAAAGGAAAAAAAATGAAATACTAATTGGCCCCATAAAATGGACAAAAATGTGCAAAAGTCTTCAGTCCAGGCAGGTGTTGTGTCTCCATAAAGTTCCTGTCAGAGTCTGTCTATGGATGGATCCATGGTTCTACTAGAACCCAGTCTCTGGATGGATCCATGGTTCTACTAGAACCCAGTCTCTGGTCACATCTCACCACCTGTTGAGGCTCTAACATCAGTAGAACCTGATGTGGTGAAGTTGGACCAGACAAGGTTCTGGTTTTCTGTGATCTTCTGTTTAAAACAACCCAAGTTTTGTCCAAAAAGTCAACAATAAATCCTGATAATTTGTGGAAATGTGACCCCAGCCCTCCAGTTTGTTGTTGTTTTGACTTGAAATCTGTCCAAAGTGACTCAAAACTGGTCCAGAATGACAAGAAATGATCCTAAATGTCAATAATAAAGACTAATTGGTCCCTTAAAATGGACAAAAGTTGATAAATGTTCAGTCCAGGCTGGTGTTGTGTCTCCAGAAAGTTCCTATCAGTGTATATACATGGATGGATCCATGGTTCTGGAAAGTTGGACCAGACAAGGTTCCAATGTTTTGCTAATTTGACTTGAAACTTGTCCAAAATTAAACAAAATCAGTCCAGAACCACTGAACATTTGTTAAAATGAAATAAAGCTTCTCATAAATGAGTCAAAACTTGTCCTAAATGACAAAAACAAATCATGTTTGGTCTTTTAAAACAGAAAGAAAGTTCAAAATCTTCCATTTCAGCTGGTCTTGTGTCTCCATAAAGTTCCTGTCAGTGTCTGTCTATGGATGGATCCATGGTTCTACTAGAACCCAGTCTCTGGTCACATCTCACCACCTGTTGAGGCTCTAACATCAGCAGAACCTGATGTGGTGAAGCTGGACCAGACAAGGTTCTGGTTTTACATGTTCAGACTAAATGTTGATGTGGATCATTGGTAGGAACCAGAACCTGGAGTCCAGAGGTTCTAGATGTTGGTTCTGGATGAGCAGAGTCAGTAGATTGTGGACCAACATGTGTCTGTCTCGTTCGTGTTGTTTCATCGTGTCCCATGTTTGTCATTTCTTCGCCTGGTTTTTCTTGGTTTTGTGTTTAACAGCTTCTTCATGTCGTTTTCTGCCTCTTTGTGTTCGTTCCTCTCTGGTGTTTACGTCTCTTTGTGCCGCTGCTGTCGTCTCCGTTTTATTTTGTGTCTCTTATTTTGTTCTAGATTTGAGATATATATATATTTTTTAAGTTATTTTTCTGGCCTTTGTGCCTTTATTGGATAGAGCAGTGAGAGAGAGACAGGAAAGTAGGGGAGAAGAATGGGGGGAGGACATGAGGGAAAGGACCATGAGCGGGACTCAAACTCATGACCTCCACATGGCGACTGTAGCCCTACACATGATACAACCAGGTGAGCTGTAGCGGCGCCCGATTTGAGCTATTTTAAATAAATGCTGACGTGAGAACAGAAACTGGTGCTTGCTGGTATTTAGCGACATGTGAGAGTAGTCTTGCCGCCTGTTCTCGTATGTTTACTGGAAACGAACTCTGCAGAGAGAAACTGTGTTTGAAGCAACGAAATCTGCAGAAGACCTGATGGACGTCTTGTGTTTCAGGTCTGCTGCCGTGGGTCAAGCTCGTGGACAACTTCGACGCCCAGTACTCCTACGTGACCAACGAAGGAACGGTCTTCACGTTCCGCTCCAACCTGGACGCCCCTCGGTACCGCCTGATCAACATCGACCTCCAGAAACCGGAGCGGCACAACTGGACCACCCTGATACCGCAGCACGACAAGGACGTCCTGGGTGAGACGGAAATTCTGCCAGAATGCCCTGCGCCGTATCGGTTCTCCACGCGTGAATCCAAACGCGGGGTTCGCGCAGCAGCCTGCCAGTAATCTAAAAACCACACGTCGCCTTGGCCACGACAGCGGCGGCCTCACGCCGGGTCATGAGAAAACTCCGCCGGCGTTCAGAAGTGCGTAACGGGCCGGTACGCGGAAACGAGCTTCCACAATTCGGCTGTGAAAATCTTGCAAAACCGCCTTTTCGCTGAATCTCTGTCCCAATGTTTCGATGACATTCAGACCACAACAAGCAGGAAGCTGAGCGTCTGCGGTCGAAAGCCTCCGTCAGAGGGAACTCTGCTCAAAAAGTGAAACTCGGTCCATAAGCACTTTGTCGCACCTTCTTTCTCTTTTTTTTCTCCCGCCGTGAGTCATCGAGTGATGGTAACCGAACCTGGCCGTGAATTTTTCCACTGACAAGGTTGTGAACCAACCAGTGAGTCACTACAACCAAGTAAACAAACACTGGAATAACACAAAAGATCGATGTTTAAATCATACTTGAGAACAAAAGACCTGTTTTCTGTGCTTGTACCTACACCAACCTTTAAAAACGAGTTTATAAATCACAGTTTTTTAAGTTTGATCCTTTAACTTTCTGAACTAAAAGCAGCTTCTTGTTGATTTTTTTGTTCCTGTCACACATAGAGACGAATATAAAAGCAAATAAACACACATTAGACTTAAAGATGAGCGCAAATTATATAAAGACAAAGAATTGTGGGATCACTGGGAGATATTTTTATGCGCTACACCTATAATCAGCGTTTAAAAGTAGTTCAGAACCCGCCGTAGGTTTTGTTTTTAGCTCCTGTCTCATGTTTCTGTGGAACCAGAACAACATGAAGAACCAGAGAAAGCTGGAAATAACGGGAAACAGAAAAGCAAAAGTTCATTTTTGAAATGATTTATTACCCACACTGGACAGTAAATGTGGCTCGACAAGTGATGGATAATTAAACATTCAGATTTTATGTTTGTTTCCAGCCTCGTCTGCTGCAGTTCAGCCGGAAAAGTCTCTGAATTTTTGTCCCCCGGCTGTTGGTCACAGCCGAGTCGCTGACGTCTTCCTGGCTGCGACGAGCAGCTCAGAATTTTTAGTTTTTAACAGAATCTGGTTGCTGCAAACGGTTTATTTTTGGCATTTAAAAAAAAATAAATAAAAAGAGACATGTAGAATAAAACGATTTTGATGAAATGTGACGATTGGAAGCCGGTGAGTAGTTCAAGGACCGTCGGACAGTTGAAAATCTGATCATTTGTTCTGTGCAGCTCCTGTACAGATTTCTATTTTCTCTAATATAAGGTGTCATTTTGGTGATTAAAAAAAAAAGTAAATTGATTTTTGTAGGACGACGACATGCTGTTCAGCAGGTTTAAATGTTAATGTGTTGATCAGCTGCTTGAACAGATCGTAGTTAATGAATAAATACTTCTTTAAAAGGTCTTTTTAGCAGCTACGTTAGCGTGTATTAGTATTTATACGCTGGTTCTAAATGCTAAATAGGAGCAGTTTGTTTATCAGTGATGCTCCTTTATTTGTTCAAGTTGTTAATGTTTTATTTCCTCCAGTTTTCTGTTTGGAGGCGACTAAAGTTTGCTGATAATATCGCTTCAGCTTTTAAAATATTCCTTAAACACAGAAGTGTTGTTCCGTTTGTTAAACAACAACTAAAGGAAGCTGAACAAATGAAAGTCATCACATCAAATAAAATAAGAACCAGAACAGAACTAAATGCGCTGTGTGAAGATTGAGCTGCAGATAATCTAATAAAAGATCTGCTGCTGCTGTCACCTACATATTCAGTACAACAGCCCGTTTGGATTCGGTGCATCGGCTCTGGTGGTTTTCTGAGCTCAAACACGCCCCGTCTCTACGGTAACGCCGTCCGGTTGCCGTGCTACGGGTCAGAAATCAGCTCAGTCACGTCAGTCCCTGTTTATTTTGGGGCAAAATCTCTGCATCAGCATGTTGCAGCAGAAAGTCACTGAATCATCACGCCGCCCAGAACCGTCCTCGTCCTGATGCTTGGTAACCACACGGTCTCCTGGCGACGGCAGCGCTGAGGCGGGTCCTGCTGCCCCCTGCAGGCGCTCTGTGGGACTGCGTCGGGCCACAGTCGATGGATTCTCTGTTTTATCTGCACGCTCTACAATTTCATTCAGCAGACGCTTTTATCCACAGCGACGTCCATCTGAGAGCAGATACAGCACCAGCAAGGATCCGGTCAGGAGGAACCAACCTGTTTGTGTTCAGGCTCAGTGCAGAATGAGGAGCTGCTCTTTACTCTGTTCTTACAGACTGAGAGGGAGTCAGCAGGCTGAACAGTTTGGTAACTCGTTCCACCACCAGAACCACAGAGGAGGAGAGTCCAGCTACCGACCTGAGCCCTGTTGTGGTGGTTGGACCAGGAGGCTCTGGTTGGTCCAGTTAGTGAGCAGAGGGAGTGTAGACCTGAAGGAGAGGGTTCAGGTAGGAGGGAGCTGTTCTCGTTGGGGTTTTGGGGGCAAGTGTCAGGGTTCTGAATTTGCTGGAAGCCAGTGATGGATCCGAGGTGTGCTGCTTTGGGCTGGTTGCTGCCGCGTTCTGGATCCTCTGCAGAGGTCAGGGTCAGGCCTGCAGCTGTCAAGTTCTTCCATCTGGCTTCGTCCCAGAGATGACTCGTCCTCACCGTGACGACAGACGTGAACGTGGAGACGACAACAAACAGACACACACCGTCTCCCTGGAAACGCTGTTGTCCATATTTCACCATGTTTCCTTTTTTCTTCCCGTCTCGCTCCAGGCTTCGTGTCCTGCGTGAACCAGCAGCACCTGCTGGTGAACTTCGTGCACGACGTGAAGGACATCCTGCAGATCTACGAGCTGTCGAGCGGCCGGCTGGTCCGAGACCTGCCGCTGGACGTGGGCACGGTGGCCGGAGTGAGCTGCAAGAAGAAGCACTCGGACTTCTTCTACAAGTTCACGTCCTTCACCACACCAGGTCAGACACGGGCGCCGTTTGAATTATTAATAAACGCTTCTAACAACCAGGTAGTCACCAGTTTTAAGGATTTGACTCTTTAAACTTGTTTACATGATGCCATTATTTGTTTTTTTTAATGAAAAAAAAAAAGAAAAAAGTATTATTTTCCCTTTAATCAGTGCTCAATAGTAAATTATTATCTTTTAAATAATCATCATGTGTCAGTAATTAGCACCAATATTGATTCTGATGCTTTATTATTTTCATGTATCGGCAGATTTTTAATAAGAGGACAAAAAAATGTGAAACTGCTTGTCTTATCTGTTACTCTGATATTTTTTTCCGATATTTTGCCACAAATTAGTGAAAAATGATCCCATTATTCTACACGTCTAAATATTTTTATTTTTTTAAATGCCCCAAAATAGACAGTTTGCTCGAAGCAGAATCTGTAAAAAACAAAAAATTCTTTGCTTCTCTGTGCAACTAGAACACCATCAGTGACTCGGCTGCGTGCGATGGTCAGATAACAAAAATTCTGGGATTTTTCTGCTGAACTGCAGGTGGTGTTTATGCTGACAAGCCATAAATATATCATATCATATGTGAAGCCGCTGGGTTTTTTTTTCCCCCCCAGCATTAATAACGTCTTTAAATTACTGGGGAGAATGTTGCACATGTTGATTCCATTTTTGTCTAATTTTTTAGAAATAAATAATTAAATTAAAATGCTTTTTAAAAATGTATATATTTAAAATAAAAAAAATAAAAAAAATGTAATTAAAAAAAAATTAAAATATAAAAAAGTAAAATAAAAAAATTAAAAAAATAATAATGAATGAATTAAATTATTATAATTATTATTATTTTAATGCTTTGTGTCATTCTGCACATGAACATGTGTCTGAGTTTCTCCTTCGTCATGTTCTGGTTCAGCTGCAGGACTTGATGTTGAACAGAAACGTGAACCTCAGTGAAGAAAAATGAGAAAAGAGCTAAAAACAAAAACACCCCGACGCCGCTGGTGAAACTACAGCCGGTTCTAAACTATTATAAAATACTGATTATATAATGTTTGATTACTATTTGATTATATAATATTTCTCAGCGCTCTAAATTCTTTTTCTTTATATAATTTGCGCTCATCTTTAAGTCTATTATTTGTTTATTTGCCTTCATGTTCGTCTCTACGTGTGGCAGCAACAAAAACAACAAGAAGCTGCTTTTAGTTCAGGATTTTAGTTCAAGGATCACATTTTTTTAAAAGCCCAAAACCAGAGTTATGAAGTCGTTTTTAAAGCTGGTTTAGGTAATAGCACATAAAATAGTCGCCTGGCAGTTTTCCTTTTTTTATTTTGTTTGTTAGGAATAACACACACACAAAAAGAAAAAAGATCTTCAGAGATTAAAAAAAAACAACAACTTTAAATTCCACATTACTGCTGCTGGATGTGACGTGATTGTTGTTAAAGTTGCTTCTACGTTGGATTCCTCATTAAATGCTGAGTTCTTTAAATATCCAACCAGGCATCATCTATTACTGCGACCTGAGCGAGCCGAACCCAGAACCCAGAGTCTTCAGGGAGGTGGAGGTCAAAGGCATCCGGCAGGACGACTACCAGACCAGCCAGGTAAGCTCACCTGTCCAGGTGTGCGTCCTCCCACAGGGGAATGTGACGCCGCAGTTTTAATTTAATCTAATTCACACTTTCTATATGTTTGTCATTTTATAAAAAAAAGGAGCTGTTTTGTTCTTTTTTGATGCCTCTGAGGAGAAACAATCGTGTCTTTGGGTCGTTGGTCCGTCTGTGTCTCAGAGCTTTGGTCGGATTTGGCAGAAACGTTCACAGTTATGGTGAAATAATCAGGACTGGATATGAGTCAGGATAAAACGATGAAGGTTAAATTAACTGTGACACCAGCAGTCATCTCTGAATAATAAGATATGAGTACAGACTGGAGTAAACAGAGAATATGAGCTCAGTGTTTAAAAAATAAAAATAGAAATCAGTGTTCTGTCCAGATCCACTTTATTTGCCAAACTATGGATGTTATTGGTTATTAGATTGATAGATAATTTAATTAAAAGACGTTTCAGTGTCGTATCCGCTGCACAGGAGGCAGAGAAATGTTCCTGACTTGACTTTGGTTTTAGGTTCAGGAATATTTCCTCCTTTTCTAACATCCTGCTGGTTTTCTATCGTTTAAAATCAGATTATTTTTCCACTTGTTTGAGTTTTTGCATCGCTGCTCTGCAAAGTGCTCAATAAATGCAGATGTTTGTTATTATGATCATCATATAACCGGCTACAAACCGACTTTTATTGTTGTTTTAACTTTAAAACTGCATCACAGACACTGCTGGCCAGACTGTATATGTGTTTTTGTTCTTTTCTCTGTGTTTTAGTTTCCTCCTTGTCCACCTGAATCATGTTTTATTATCCGCTGTTTATTATCTCGTTCATCAGCATCTTATTCTCCACGTTTTGTCTCAGAAAGAAGCTGCTGCTGCTGCCTACAGGTGAACCTGATGTTTCTGATTTGCGTTTTCAGGTTTTCTATCCCAGTAAAGACGGGACTCAGATCCCC
The DNA here is from genome assembly GCF_000690725.1 of Stegastes partitus. Classification (NCBI taxonomy): domain Eukaryota; kingdom Metazoa; phylum Chordata; class Actinopteri; family Pomacentridae; genus Stegastes; species Stegastes partitus. The sequence continues at coordinate 193,584 of NW_007579254.1, forward strand.
ATGTTCCTGGTTCACGCTAAAGGCCTGCAGAAGGACGGGACTCATCCGGTGTTCCTGTACGGATACGGAGGCTTCGAGGCGTCCATACAGCCGTACTACAAGTAAGAGCAAACGACAAAGCTGCTTTCACAAGAACAGAATGCGGAAAATCCGGAAAAACGACTGAATCAAAGCTTCAAAGCTGGATGTTCTATCAAATCACTTTATTCTACGTGTCTTGTTTATTAGTGTGGGAAAAATAAACGACCAGATTCTGCTCCTCGGGTTGGAAAAACAACCAAATCTGAGCTACACATCTGAATAATTGTTTTATTCTACGTGTCTCATAAAAAAAAAAAAAATCTAAAAATAAACCGTTCACAAAAACCAGATTCTGTAAAAACATAAAAATTCTACATTTCTTGACGCAACCATGAAGCCATGAGAGAGTCAGCCGCGTCCGACGGTCACGGGACAGAAATTCAGTGTTGACACGGAGCACATCACAGAAACTAATAAAAAATGTAAATAGTAGAATATTTAAAGCAGGTAGAGCAGCTTATTATTATTATTATTATTATTATTATTATTATTATTATTATTGTTATTATTATTATTATTATTATATTATCAT
>NW_007579254.1:194480-198620 GCF_000690725.1 Stegastes partitus
TTATTATTATTGTTATTATTATTATTACTGGTAACACCTGTGGGAAACATATTTTCTATATTTAAGTTGTTTTTAGTTTTTGTAAAATAAATAATTAAGAATCCTGCTCTTGTTTTTTTGCTGAATCATTCTGCACATATATCAGGTTATAAACTGTTTTTTAAATGTTGATTAAAGGTATAGCTCATAAAAGTGGGTTCCCAGCGCTATAAATTATTTTTCTTTATGTCATTTGCACTTATTTTTAAGTCCAATATTTATTTATTTGTCTGACGTGTGACGGGAACAAAACTAAAAAAAAACAACAAACTTCTTTAAGTTAAAGGAGCAAATTAAAAAAAGCCCCAAAACTGTGAGTTATAAACTCATTTTAAAGATTTTAATATATGTATAGCACATAAGAATATCTGCCCAGCAGTATAAATGATTTATAATGATTTCATTCTGATGTATTTGTTATTCTGTTTATTGGCCTTTATGTTTGTCCTGATGTGTGACAGCAGCAACAAAAAGCTGCTCAGCGTCCAGACGGTCGAACTACATCAGACACAAACACAGTGAATGACATGAACCAGTAAAGATTTATCACACTGGGAGGTTCTGGTTAAGATGCACATTCAGAGCTGAACAAATGTCTTAGAGCGCCACCCAGTGTCAGGTTTATGCCACTACTTTAACAGCTTCGTTTCTCATGTTTCTGTGGTGGTTGGTGCACCAGCATGGAGAAGCTCTGCCACTGAAATGATGTTTTTAATGCTAAATATAATTAAAGAAAACAGAAAAACTCGTTATGATTTCATGACTCAGATGTCAGATTATTATTTTACCGGCTGCCTGAACAGAAACATCAGCTTTAGTGGTTGAATGTTGATGATGGATTCATTCCCGACTCCTCAGAGGCTCAGATTTGGGTGTAAAAAGGTGAATTCAGTTTAAATCCCTCGTTCCTGTTTAAAATGGTGGAGAGCAGAGTGAGAATTAAAGCTCCTCATGGTGCCGGATGGTCGCGTAAACCTCATAAAATATCAGTTAAACTTTGACTGTGAGTGTGAATGTAGATGTTAGAAGTTCCTCTGTGATCGCAGTCTGAAGTGTAAAACCATCTGTTAACCTCTGAGTGTGTGTCTGAGGCTGACCGGTGTGTGTCTGCTGTCGTGTCAGTGTGGCCTACCTGCTGTTTGTGAGACACCTGGGAGGGATCCTGGCCGTGGCCAACATCCGAGGAGGCGGCGAGTACGGCCTCACCTGGCACAAAGGTAACGGCAGCTCACGCCGACGTCCTGACCACAGCTGAGGAACGTTTCTTCTGCAGTTAAACTCCAACGAGTCACAACTTTCTTCTTGTTAAAGTCAAAACGCTGCTTCTTAAGCAGAACTCGAGCTCAAAACAAGTTTCATGAGGTCTTTTATTAGATGTGACTTCTCCAGGGCTCCAGGCTGCCGACGGGTTTGAAAGGCGCCTTTTTGCTTTTTGTGTTTTTTTAAACTGCAGAATTACAACATTGAGAGAAACCGTAGAACACGAGGACTGTCTGATTTTTATCTTTTCACCTCAGTGACTCGTCTGGAAAAAACCTCCGACTCAAAGCTAAAAATCTGGATATTTGGTCAGAATCACTTGATTCTGCATGTCTCGTTTAAAGATTTTGTAAAAAGCGAACAGTTGCACTGAGCAAATTCTGTAAAAAACAGAAAATTCAGAGCTCTTTGTTGTAACCGCGACAAAAAAAAAACAAAACTGGGCTGATCTGCAGGAAGTGTTTCCACAAAGAAATGAAAACAAACTGGTCATGAAAACAGTAAATTATCCATAAAATGTCTGGAAAAAACTCTAAATCTAATCTGACAATCTGGATGTTTTGTCAAAATCACTTTATTCTTAAACATTTTTGCAAAAAAATAAACAGTTTGCACTGAACAGATTCTGTAAAAAGCAAAACATTTGAGCTCCTTTCACAAAACTGATCAGAAATAAAACCAAACTCTTCATGTTGACAGTAAAAAACATCTAAAATATCCACAAAACGTAGAGTTTCATCTGGAAAAACCTCCAAATGTAATCTAAACATCTCAACATTTGTCAAAATCACTTTATTCTTAAACATTTTTGCAAAAAAATAAACAGTTTGCACTGAACAGATTCTGTAAAAAGCAAAACATTTGAGCTACTTTCACAAAACTGATCAGAAATAAAACCAAACTCTTCATGTTGACAGTAAAAAACATCTAAAATATCCACAAAACGTAGAGTTTCATCTGGAAAAACCTCCAAATGTAATCTAAACATCTCAACATTTGTCAAAATCACTTTATTCGGCGTATTTTAAAAATTCGCAACACATTCTGGAAAAAGCAAAAAATTCTGAGCTGATCTGCTGGAAATGTTTTCACAGAGCTGATGAGAAATGAAAAGATATCTATAAAAAATAAAATATCTAGAAAATGTCTGGAAAAAGCTCCATATCTAATCTAGAAATCCCACCGAGCTGTGACTTATGGAAACATGGAGTCAGGTTGGAGACAGATCGCCGATCAGATCGTCCCCGATGGACGGTTTTACTCAGAAAACATTAGAAATGAATTCTTTGGGCTTTATTTCGGTGCCAAAACGACGGTTTCTGTGTCTGCAGGAGGAACTTTAGGGAACAAACAGAACTGTTTCGACGACTTCCAGTGTGCAGCCGAGTTCCTGATCCAGGAGAAGTTCACGACGGCCGACCGCATCGCCATCAACGGGGCGTCCAACGGAGGCCTGCTGGTCGGTGAGTACCGGTACCGGTTTTAGTGGAAACCTGGTGATACACGATGAAGAAAGTCAGAGGACGAAGAAAGGAAACGTGTTAACATTAGATCCTGGAAAGGTTGATGACTTGAATGACTTTTGGCTTTTATCTGCTGAAGTTCTGTGGATTTTCTTCATCAGATCCATTTCTGATCAGCTGTAGTGGATCAATGAAGCTTTGCTGCCATCTAGAGGTGGTTTCTGCTTCTAAACAAGACTTCTCACTTCATTTACTGCAGAAGTTTAACATTTAGAACATCTGCTACAAAAACAACAGCAGACTTTTAGCTTCTTTACTGGTTTTTCCTGCTTTTCAGTTTTATTCATCTGAAAACGAAGCAACTCAACAATCATTAAGTTGTTTTTAATCTAAAACCCTCCAGATTGTCTGCATGAAGCTGCTCTTGTGTTCTAAAACCTGTCGCTGTGTTTCATTACAGCAGAAAGTGAGGATTTGCTGTAAAGTTCTGTTATTTTTTCAGATTCTTACAGGAGTTTTGTTCTTATTTGCAGATTAATTCATCACAAACAGATGCAGTTAAGAAATCATTTAGTGATTAAAATGCTTCAGGTTGTCTGTTTTTTAAACCCTTCAGTGAGTTTTATTCCTGCAGAATGTGAGAACTTGCAGGTTTTATCACTTCACTTTCCTACAGGTTTGTCAGATTTATTCATCTTGAAATGAAGCAGCTGAGGAATTATACCAGTGGTTTTTCATGTAGTTTCAGCTCTGGAGCCTTGAGCTTTATTTTCATGGCTAAAATCTGCTAATTGAACTTGACTTTTACCTCTAATTTAACACATCAGCTGCTTTTTGTTTGCAATTTAACCCACGATGCCTAAAATGATGCCATCTGATAACATCCACCTGATCTCAGAGCTGCTCAGATTAAAAATGCTTCTTTGGCGTAACCGCTGATGTCAGGTCCATCAAACAGGAGCTGGCTGCTTGGCTTCAATTAATTAATCCATTAAACAGCACATTAAGCGGTGCTTAGTCACATCGTTTACTGGAGGCCGGCTGCCATCTGGCACCGAGCAGACCCAGTGGACCCAGTGGACGCCTGTTGCGTCGCTGGACGTCGGCGAGCGACATGAATAAAATCGTACGTTTGGTGTTTTCACTCAGCCGCCTGCACGAACCAGCGTCCGGACCTGTTCGGTTGCGTCGTGGCGGAAGTCGGCGTGATGGACATGCTGAAGTTCCACAAGTTCACCATCGGACACGCCTGGACCACCGACTACGGCTGCTCCGACGACGCCGAGCAGTTCAAGTGGCTCATCAAGTAGGAAAAGATCCCACAGCTGATGAATAGAACACAACCACAGAAAAATACGACTAACACGACAAATTTACC
>NW_007579254.1:199940-201556 GCF_000690725.1 Stegastes partitus
CCCTCCGTACCCGGCCGTGTTGCTGCTGACGGCGGACCACGACGACCGCGTGGTTCCTCTGCACACCCTGAAGTTCTGCGCCGCCCTGCAGTACGGTGTCGGCAGCGCCGCGGCGCAGCGGCAGCCGCTGATGGTCCGAGTGGACACTCGCAGCGGACATGGCTCTGGGAAGCCCACCGCCAAGGCCATCCTGGAGGACACTCACATCTTCTCCTTCATTGCCGAGACCCTGGGCCTCAGCTGGAAGGAGTGAGGACCCGACGGGAGGAGATAAGGAGGCTTTTTAACGCATGAGTGGGTTCTTGTTTTTATGTCTCGGAGAGAAAACTTGTAGAAATAAGAATAGTTAGGAAAAAAAAGTCTGTCAAATGGTGTGATGTAAGGAATGAATTAAAAAGTGCTGCTTTTGTAAACAGCTCGATATCACCTTCACTAATCAAATGCACGTAAAGATTTTTTTTATTTTTATGTAATCTCTAATTTTGTAATTGAATCTGACTAAAGAATTTCAAAATAAAATGTGTCTTCAGTGTCATCTCTGCTGAATTCATGTTTGATCCATAAAATCTTGACTTGCAAAATAACTACAGCTGTGAAATATAGCAATACATAGAGTACAAGCAGAATAAAGTACAAATATGTGAATAATATGCAGGTAAAAGTACCTCAGAGGTGTATGTTTTACTGTAAATGAGTGAATGTACTTTCTAGTGTAGTTCCCCGGTCCACCACCGAGGGGCAGCATTGGCCCACAGAACAGCGACCAATCAGATTAACCGTCCGCTGACACCTGCTGGTCAAAGGTGAGGAATCGTTTAGAGGGATTGTGTGGTTCAAACTCAGCAAACAGTAAATCTGGTGAATCCTTTCTGTTGTTCATCTGTGTTTTAGATGGAGGATCAGATCAAACAATCAAATTAATGGAGGATGAAATGAAATCTGTGGGAGACGAGCGACTTCTAAATGAAAAACAAATAAGAAAGATGTGTTTAAGATTAGTTTTAATACTTATTAACATCAAGAAATGTGTTGTTTTTGCCATTTTAGGTGTAATCTGGTCATTTTTTGTCGAGTTATTACGTCTTCTAGAGGCCCTGAGACAGTTATAAAGTGAAGTTAAATAACTGTTTAGTATTAATCAACATTAATTGATATGTAGACAATTATTTTAGGTGTAATCTGAATAATACTATTGATTTTTACAAGTTGTCTGAACTTCTAGGAGGTCCTGAGACAGTTCTGAAGTGTAATTAGCATCAATTAATAACAATTATCAGCATTAATGTGCCATTTCAGATGTAATCTTCTCATTTATTCCAGTTATTACATCTTGTAGAGGCCCTGAGACATGAATTAAACATAAATTTACAACAATTGTTAACAATAATGTGTCATTTTAGGTGTAATTTACGTGATTCTGCTCATTTCTTTTCTAGTTTTTATATCTTGTAGAGGCCCTCAGGTATGACGTGGAGTTAGGATTATTTAACATTAAGGAGCGCTAATAAAGGTGTGATCTGGTTCATGCATCTGTTCGTCTCCAGTATTTTCGTGCAGTAAAGCAGCTGATGGACAGTCGAGGCCGTGAACTGGCGGGAAGGACGAGGCGGGAAGGA
>NW_007579254.1:201672-204737 GCF_000690725.1 Stegastes partitus
GAGGCGGGAAGGACGAGTGGTAGAGCCGTTGTCCTCTAATCATGGCGGTTCGATTCCCTCCACAGTTGAAGTGTCCTTGGGCAAGACATTGAACCTGAAGTTGCTCCCAGTGGCAGCAGCACCTTGCATGGCAGCTCTGTGGCCGTTGGTGTATGAATGATTGTGTGAAAGGACGTCACGCATTCATACAAAGCCTTGGATAGAAGTGCCATTTACCATTTAGGAGGCCGACGGAGGCCTTATGAGAGAAAGATGGAGCCGAAGTTGTCCGTCAGGTCGCTCAGAGTTTAATCTGGGCTCAGCGGGAACTTCTGATTTCTTTATCGAAGCGCTTCTCACAGATACAGGATGGAGAAGAAGAAAAGGGGAGCGAAGGATTTGTGGCTGAAGGAAGACAAAGGCGGTAATAAGCCGGACACATGAGAGGCTTCAGAGGCGGCGGCGTCCCCGGAGGGATGGAGGGACGGAGGGATGGAGGGACGAAGGGATGGAGGGATGGAGGGCTTCCTGCTTCCTCCAGCTGCAGCTCCAGAGGCCTCTCTAGCCCTCACCTCTCTGTTTACTCGCCTGCCTCCATAATGCACGGATTAATTTCTCAAAGCCGATTGCGAGCCGCGGCACGCTCCGGCGGAGAACCTTAGAGCTGGGGGGAAGTTTCCCCTTCACACCGGCTTAGAGGTGCACGGCTCCGCTCGGCGCCTTAATCTCCACGCGGAGCAGCGGAGTCCCCGACGTCGTCTTCTGTTCCTCCTGCTCTTCTCTGGTTTCCCACATCTCATTTCACCTCCAGCTTGTTGTTGCATTCAGACGACGTCTTCGCACGTTTTTGCTCAACCAGCAGCAAATCTGTTCTCTTTTATAATTGCATTAAACATCAGGAGCTAATCCTCAACCTGCAAATTATCAGCCATTATTTTAATCTTTTAGGATTCCTCGTCCTTAAAATCTGATTTTTTTCACATCAGTAGTTTAAAAAAACACATATATTTGATTTAAACAGAGAAAATCAGTAAATGGTGGAAAAGAAATCTGCAGCAACATGAACATATTTAATGATTTTCATGAAGAACACATCTGAGTTCTGGTAGAAACTGACACCAGATCAGTTTCACATGCATCCAGGTGTCTCAGTCTGAAGAATTAATGTGATTTTTGTTATGCGTGAGCTTTTTTTCTATAATATTTGAGTCATTTTGATGCTTTTCATGTCATTTTAAACACAATTTTAGTAATTTTGGACAAATTTTAAAGCACTGTGGAGACATCTTGATGCAAAAGCAAAAGTTTTCCGTCACTGATGAGCAGTGTTCATGTTTTATGGTGTTTTTATAAAAACATCGCTGCTGCATTCATGCTTCTAAAGTCTAAACTTCTTCATAAAGTTCTTTATATGATGCATCATTTTCTACGACTTCTCGTGAGCTCTGTTCTGTTTTCAGCTTCGTGACGGAGAATTTTCCAGCTAATCTTGGCGAGAAAGTTAGCAAACAGTTAGTTGAGCTTCAGAAGGAACATTTAATCCTCCAGTTTGTCTCAAACATCCGAAATCATAGAATCAGACGAAGGGAATGAAAATCAGAATTTGACGTCACGTTAAACCGAGAAAACTGGAGTGAAGTTTGCACCTGTAGTCAGCTTCTCTGCTCCTGTGAAGACTTTACTTGTGTCTGAAGCCACATTTTGCATTTTGTAAAACACGATTTGCATCAGTCTCCTGGAAGGCTCGCCGCCTCGGCCTCATTTACAGCGAATAAACAGCCAAATCTGATTGAAGATTTACTCTCAGGCCGTGAGAAGCCTGACGATAAGGCGGCGACGCAGGAGCTCCGTCGGCTGCGGGGCTGTTGTTTGCACGCTCAGACATCACACCCCCGCTAATGGCGTCTGTTAAACCGGGCTGCAGGAGAATCGGAGGCAGATAGTCGCTGATCAGAGCTGCTGTGACGCCTCGCGACCTCGGAGCAGCAGGAGTCGAGTCTGGTGGGACGGGTCACATGATTCAGATCCGAGTTCTTCTCATCTCCTGAACTGGTTTCAGTTTGGTCGATAAAATGGTGAAGAATGAGGATCAATGTTTCCTCGTGTGTCTTGTTTTGTCCAATCTGAGAATTTGGCCTTTTTTCTCTCTTAATTATTTAAATTAATCAAAATATTCAGTGATTCATTTAATCGATGACAGCGAGTCAGGTCATCGATTAACCATCTGGACCTGAAAACGTTTCCCCCCAAACACGACTGCAACGCATTGTTGACGTTTTCTAGAATAATCGATCAGTAAACGGTGAAACATGAGGATCAGAGGTTCCTCAAATAGTCCAGAGATGTTCAGCTTTCTGTCACAGAGGAACGAAACCAGGAAATATTCACAACTCAGAATCAAATTATTTGGGCCTTTCTTGAAAAGCAATAATTCGGATTCATGAATTTATTATCAAGCTAATCGGTTCTCTTTACAAAACCACCCAAACTACGTCCTTTGTCCTGCTAGAAAGCCGTAAAAACAGAAAGATTTGACAGATTGTCAATTTTCCCACAGTCCCTGAATGTGTCGTGTGACGCACAGCCAGAAATAAGCTTCAAAATTTGGTATTTCATCAAAAACACTTTATTCTACGTCTCGTTAAAAAAAAGAATAAAAAAATTCTGCACTCCTTTATGCAGCTGTGAAGACATTATTCACTCAGCTGTGACCAACAGTCAGGTGACAAAAATTCTGAGAGTTTTCAGGCTGAACAGCAGGCTGAGAGAAGAATCCATCTTACTCGTGTTGATGTGCAGAGCAGAGAGAAAACATCTGGACAGGATGAAAAAATTCAAATATTTATATTCAAAGTGACTCAAAATGTGCACGAAGTGACACAAACTTATCGAAAATCATCCAAAATGATCCAAAGTGACTCCAAATCTGTCCAAAATGAATGAACTAATTATACAAAATGACAACAGAATTAATCACAGAGGAAAATCCAACCTCGTGGATCAATGAATAGATGCAGCACGGATCAGAACCAGAGAACAGAGGAGCCAGTTGGTGGAGATACATCCAGCATGATGGAACATCTTTC
>NW_007579254.1:206800-208064 GCF_000690725.1 Stegastes partitus
GAAATCATTTCAGTTTCAGTTCTGCCAAAAGTATTTCCTGTTTTTTCTTTGATAAATAACTCTATTGGTGAATGTTTCATATTCTGATGATTAAATTATTTATTAACTGATCGTTAAATCGCTAGAAGTCGTCTTATTTTAGTTTAATTGTAAAATGAACAAGAGCCGCTTGTACTCAAACCTTTCAGTGAAGTAAAAGTAAAACACTGAGCTGTAGAAATGCTGCACTGCCACTAAAAGTCCTGCATCTGTTGCTAACGTGCACCAAAAGTCAGTGTTTTATGATGACACATGACGTTTTTAGATTCGTATTAATAAACTTCTTTCAATGCTGTTGGAAGAATCCAGAAAACGTTCACATGTAGGAGCTAGAATCAGAGATCATTATGAAGTGAAACTCGACCCTCTGTGCTGGTAGGAAGCTGGAAAAACACATTTTCAAGTGTAGAACTGAGCTTTCTTGCGTCTAACTCAATGTGCAAACGTTTCTTTACGTCTTCGTTGAATCTCGACGAGCAAAAACCTGTGGACTTTAGCGGCAGAAACGTACGATGAGCCTGCGGTACCGACCGACCGAGGCCCGTTCTGCTCGGCGGCGCGCGAAGGAGCTGATGTTTGGCTGCGTGGGAGGTTTAAAAAAATAAGAAGAAGATGAAACTCATTAAGTCTGCAGCTCCAGTCCTCCGCTCCAATAAGACTGTAATATAAAAGGTATGGATTGGTGCTGCAACTTTATGAGATAAATAAAGAGATCTGGGATTCATGCCGGTGGACTCGTGTGCACGTGCACACACACTGCATCACGTGCACGCTCTGACCTCGGAGAGCAGCAGCAGCAGCAGCGCACGCCCACGCTGCCGCCCACGGCCGTCCCACGCTCGCTTCATTTGCATCGACATGGTTTGGGCTGCAGGTGGGCGGCGGGGACGGAGCAGCGAGCAGAACCAGAATAAGTTCACATGATGGAGCTGCAGAGTTTCACTGTGAGTGGATTCAGAGCGTCGAGCTGCTGGCAGAGCGATCAGCAGCCTGAAGGGCTTCAAGTCAGTCCAGTAAAGTTAAAGGAAGGAGGACGGACAGCTGCAGGTTCATGTGTTTCCTCAGACGCTGATCAGAAATAAAATAAACCCCCATTCCTCTAGACAACAGGTGTAACTGGTGAAATGTTTCTCGTCCTCTGCATTCACACCAAAGCTCAGAAAATTCAGGATAATCGATGAAACTTAACTTTGTGCACGATGCAAATAAAATACTAGTGAATCCA
>NW_007579255.1:0-5813 GCF_000690725.1 Stegastes partitus
GATTGAGCATCTGTGGGATGTACTGAAACAAACCCACAGAGCTTCCTACTGGTGCCAGACACCTCAACACACCTCTAGACGTCCGGTATCTATGCCCCAATGGGTGAGACTGATAATAGGCAGGTGGTTTTAATGTTGTGGCTGACGAATGTACATCTGCTCATCTCTGCTGTGGGAGCATATTCACATATTTATAGACGTGAGTTTCTAAAGTTCAGATATATATCAAGGCTGCGCACCTTAAAAAAACAGATTCTCACGCGCAGCTTCCTTGATCAGATCAGGAAAAGAACAGCATTCTTCTCTCATGCTAATTTTCTCTCAAAAGTCTACTTTCTTGTTTGGCAAGGTCAAACAGAGTTCTGCAATTAGCGAACAAGGCATGAAAGGATGCATCATTTACGGAAACTGCAGGTTTAAAATAAAAAAAAAATCTTTCCATTTGCTAGATTTTCGTTTTGCCCCCGTCTCTCACGTACTTTGGTAATTGCCGCTGCTGTCGGCCCACAGAAGCAGAGCCGCAGACAAACAGTGTGCCACTTTGCCGACACGCCAGCAGCTTCCTCTCACCTGCCAGCGACGAGCTTCGCCGGGAGGCTGGAACACGAGAGGTTCCTCCACCCCTCGCTGCCAGGACCACGAGCAGCAACAACGAGATGCTTTTTTTTTTCTCCTGTTGGAACAAGATGTTTCCGTTGGAACGCTCAAGAAGCTGGAGGTGCCGCCAACAGGAAACAAATTGAAGTGCTGGAGCGGTGAAATCCCGCCCCTACTCGGTGATGTAAGACGACTATAATCACAGAAGATTCCTGCGCGTAAACACTGTTTACCGCTCAACTCGATCATAATTACTGATATTCAAAAAGGGGAGCCGCACCTAACAATCATAAATCATCCGGTAATAAAGAGATCATCAGTTAATTCAAGGAGCTTCTTTTTCTCCTCCGCTATACGTCTGATCACCGATTCACACGAAGAGCAGAACATCCAGCCACAGAGAGAGAAACACCCCGTCAGCACAATCCGGTTTGATTAAACTATCTGCATCAACAAGCCCCAGAGGACCCCCATCGGGTGATGCGAGGCCACGATCAGGTGGAGCAGGGTCAAGGGCGTGCACCGCCGCCGCCTTTTTGCTCTCTATTACTTTTTCGCTGCAGGTTGGAGAAAAAAAAAAAGGTTCGAGCAAGCGGTGAGACTCGAGGTGTAATTCGGAGGCACCGATAGCTGCGAGAGACGACCATCTGGTCGGCGAGCGCTTCAGACCCACTGCGCCGCTGATGAATCTCCGCTCAGCTGTCTTGCCGGGAAGTGTTTTATCTACATGCCACACCTGCGGAACAAGATATTCTCAGAAATCCATCACCTTCTCGCCCGCGTTGGGTGTTAAAGAGAATTCTCGCATGAACCCGGGCTGGGAGGCCTGACCCAGATATGGCACCACGCAGCAGCAGTATCAGTAAAGCTCGACATCCTCTCTCACACACAGTTCTTTCTCTTTTTTTCCCCAACCCCCATTCCCTTTTATTTTAAAACAACAAACAAAAAAGACAGTCTAGAAGAAAAAAAAGCAGAGAATAAGAAGTTTGCTAAATGCATCTGAAGAAAAATGTGCGAGCAAACAGCGGAGCGGTGGAGATACTGCTCCGATTGTTCACCAAATTTGTTTTGTTCTTTTCTTTTTTTTTTTACAGTATATAATTATGGTAATTATAGTAATGTTCTGGAAAAACCGTCGGGAGAATAATAGTGTTCATTTACATCAGTGGCAATGCTTTAAAGAGTTTAAGTCTCCGAGGTAAAAATTAGCAGCTCGAGTGTTCCTCTCTAAACGCAATAACAGCTCCGGCGTTTTTTCCCTTTTAACATTTCAAAAGGTTTTTCCGTGGATCAGCGCGCACAGCAACATGAAATAAAAGAAGAAGAAAAAAAACACCTATTTGGTATCTGAGCAAATAAAAGGGCCTATAAACACAAATGAGCCGCTCTCGTTTGGATATTTTAAGTTGGGGTTTACGACGAATGACCTTTTTTTTTTTTCGCCCTTGTGACCAATTCCATAACTAAAGAAGGGGAAAGATAATGTGAAGTAAATCCAACCAGGCTGCTCGGAATGAGAAATGGGTAAGAACTGGCTCATTTATCAGCATTAAGTCAAATAAGGAAGAGATAGAGAGAAGTGGTGGCGGCGGCGGCGGTGGAGGGGAGATAGTGTGGGTTGAGTACACATCAGGAAGATAGAAGTATTTAAAGGAGACATCAGTAGATAATTTATCGACTTTAAACCTCCCCTCCCCGTCTCCGCTCAGCGTACAGTGGATTCCTCGCAAAGAAAACGAGAAAAAATACAACAAATAAGTACAACACTTGTGAATATTTTTTTCATATTTTTTTAAATCAAATGGCACAAATCAAATTCAAAAAGAGGATTTATGCAGATTTATTGCTCCTTTGCAGATAAATACAAACACATGCTTATTGCCTTTTCTTCTCTCTCTCACACACCTGCTAACGCGCTGCAGCTCCTCCACGGCAAAGAGAGCATCACCGATAGCGGCTGTGACGGATCCACCAGTGGGCGGTGGGTGTGGGTGAGCTGATGTAGTGCGCGTGGGAGGACATGATTTAGTTCGAGGCTCGCCACAGTGAAGACGCGCTGGCACGGCCGCTGGTGAAATTGTCTAGTTAAAGTCAACACAAGATCGGAGCTGCTCATCCCTAACTAGTCTTTATTCCGTCTTGTGCTTTAGTGCCTCGCAGCTCCTCACACCGAGAGGTTTTTCCATTTATAGTCCCATTGTTTCTACTTTGTGTGCCTCTTCTTGTTAAGATGGTTTCTTACATGTAAAGGGAAAAAAAAAAGTTAATAAAAACCTCAGCAATGCCCCCAAATTGTTTATTTATTTGTTATATCTTCCTTTTGCATACAGAACTTTAATACTGCTGTCAGAATGTCAGCTTTTCTGTGACCAAGAAAATAAAAAAACAAAGCCTTAAATAAGTTTTCCTGCTTCTACAAGCCTCGGGCCAAAACAGCAACTTTGCACACATATTTTCAGATTATGCTGATTTCCATGAAGACTAAAAAAAAAAACATGGCTTTAATTCCTTTAGAGATTTTTATTTGACTTCCTCTGAATGTTGTTTTAAATTATCCCTACGCCTTATGGACGCCACTTTTAGTGACCTTTGTCTGTGAACGGCAAATAAAGTTTCGGTGCCAGAAAGTGCAGACTGAGGCAACAGTACGTATAAACTAAATCGTTGTCTTTTGTTGGTTTTCTGCGATTTCAATGCAGTCCGTCGGGGAACTCGTGACAAAATCCCAAAATAGAATCACCAAAAGCGGACTCGGAGGGTTTTTGTATGACAGCAGCAATATGTATAGCTTTGCTTTGATTAAAGGTCAACTCTCTCCTTTGCGCCCGTGATAGAGTTTGCTCCCGGCTCCAGCTGGGGTTCCTGACACCATCATGCCATAGTTTATTCCCCCGCTCAGCGGGACAATCATCTTTCAGCCCTGCGGTGCTCCTTGTAGCGAGGGCACGGAGAATAAATCACCGCTGTCCAGCTCGCAGACGTGGGGAAGCTGTTGACAAGTTCAAGAGGGGCCCGAGGTGGCGTCCAGAGAGGAGGCCGAGGGTCAGAGCTCCGCCGCCGGGTCAGTGGGTCGGCTCCTGAACAGGTAGACCGGTGTTGATATTTGCTCGTGCGCCGGCCAACTCTGTGTGTGGTGTGAAGGGACGGTACTGTGTCATCTGATCTGCAGCCGTGTGGAGTTTAACCAGGGACGAGTAAAAACCCCGCAGATCAGACGGGTCAGTTTAGAGCCACGTCTAGGATGTCCAAGTCTGATTTGTGCACATGGCTGAAGTGGAATCCACATATTTTTTTTATTTTCTCAATTAAAACTGACCCGTGACAGAGAAATAGTGTGTGTGGAGTTCAGAGTATGAATATTAGAATAAAATGTGTGAACTCGTCGTCCTGTTAGCAACCGAGCTAACGAGCTTGAGAAAAACTGATAGCGTACACGCCTGAAAACTGATGAGTACGGACTTTTACAGTTTGTTCATGATCCAGAACAGCAACTAAAAAAACATTTCTAAAGTCCAAAATGTGGTTCTGTGCAATAACAACACAAGACCTGGATCTTATGGTGAAACATGAAAAACAGAAATAAACGAACCTTTTCACAGCTCGTCATGTGACACGTTTTCTAACAACAATCATGACTGAATTATTCCAGCAAGCCTCCGAAATCAAAGCAGCGAAATGGAATGCAGCCGTCATTAATTCTCTTATTTACTCCCCTGATGTTCCTTCTGTGATGGATCGTCTGTCGGGTCAGTCTGGGTCGTTCCAGATAGCGCTGGTAGTTCAGAGTTTACGTATCCATTCACTGAGACCCAACGCTGAGTTCTGTAAAAACACTTTGGGTGAATTTAGAGAATTTCAGACCTGAATTTGAGCATTTTTCAAATAATATTCATCTAATCGGGCAAGCCAGTTCAGTGTCTCCAGAAATTTAAATCCCACAGCTTTAAAATTAGACGAGCAGATATGAATGTCTGAATGGGTCCAGCACATTTTCAATGACTGGAAAATATAACAAAAAAGGTGCAAAAATATAAATTAGAATGCTGTTGGGTCCCCAACAAACTGTATATATGTGTGTATTCCCATTTACTACTAACTTTAGTTGGAATTTCAGCAACTTTTGAGGCTTTAAACCTCGACAGCAACATTAGAATTTGGCCAAATTTCTATTTTTTTGCTATTTTGAGACGCCAAAACGTTGATGTGGACTCATTCACAGGAGCAGGAAAACTGATGTGCAGAAGGCTCTATGTAGTGTCATTATATGTTATTGCAAAAGTTGCTTTCATGTTCTTGTCATGTGAAAATTAACCAACATATGAGCTTATTTTTTGTCTCTGAACGTCTCCATACATGTAATTAAAATGAACGCTGGGCAGAGAAACTGATAATTCAACAAACGTCATCATCGATGTTCATTAAAACACAAAAAATTGGCAAAATGTTCATCAAACACTGCATTTTTTGAGCAGGAATTATGGATTCATGCTTTAATAAACACTCACAGGAACTTTCTAGGTCCCCAGCACCAATCTCATTTGAAACTGACACTTCGTTTTTCCATTTTCAAAGCCAATAATTACATTTAAATTAAGTTTGCTGGAGTCATTTTGTCGCTTGAATCGTGGTTTGGGAGTTATACTACTGGAGATACTGAGCCTATTAAATTATTTTTTGAGGTACAAAAGTTCATAAAATTCTTGGAATTCAACTAAAAATATCTTACCGAGCGAATTGTTGGTTCACCAGTAACATAACCTGAGATGGTTCGGCAGCTTCTTCCATTCATTCTGTCTGAATTAACACAGAGAAGCCACACAAACACGTTCATATATTTATATTTGCTTAGACATGTTGGAAAAGTTCAAATGGATGCGATGGCGGAAACATAAATGGCTTTCCTGAATGGCGGGCGCTCGTGCTCCGGGTTGGCCGGCGTCGTGCGTCTTTGTTAGGAGAAGCACTTTGTGTTGCCTCATTGAGATTCTTCAAATTACTGCAGAATTACCAACGAGCGATAATACAGCACAAAAGTGGCGCCGTGGCTTTATTCTGAAAAATTAAAATATGTCCTTCCAGTTCCATTTGGCCATTAACTCCTGCCTTTAGACAATGGCTTAAAAGCTTTCACAGATAACGGCGCGTTTCCTCAGACATTCCAATGATAGCAATTACCACAGTCTGTTTATTTAAAACAACAACAACATAAAAAA